>NC_034191.2:32509716-32667692 GCF_002021735.2 Oncorhynchus kisutch
TACTATTCTCCCCTCTTCTCCCTTTACTCTTCTCCCCTCTTCTCCCCTTTACTATTCTCCCCTCTTCTCCCCTTTACTCTTCTCCCCTCTTCTCCCCTTTACTATTCTCCCCTCTTCTCCCCTTTACTCTTCTCCCCTCTTCTCCCCTTTACTCTTCTCCCCTCTTCTCCCCTTTACTATTCTCCCCTCTTCTCCCCTCTTACTATTCTCCCTCTTCTCCCCTTTACTATTTCTCCCCTCTTCTCCCCTTTACTATTCGTCCCCTCTTCTCCCCTTTACTCTTCTCCCCCTATCTTCTCCATCTCCCCTTTACCTCTTCTCCCCTCTTCTCCCCTTTACTCTTCTTCCCCTCTTCTCCCCTTTACTATTTTCCCCTCTTCTCCCCTTTACTCTTCTCCCCTCTTCTCCCCTTTACTCTTCTCCCCCTCTTCTTCCCTCTTCTACCCTCTTCTCCCCTTTACTATTTTCCCCTCTTCTCCCTTTACCCTTCTCCCCTCTTCTTCCCTCTTCTACCCTCTTCTCCCCTTTACTATTCTCCCCTCTTCTCCCCTTTACTCTTCTCCCCTCTTCTTCCCCTCTTCTACCCTCTTCTCTTAAAATAACTATTGTATGAAGTGTAAAACTGTCACCCAGGGACTCCTAACAGGGTTACTGTGTGTGTCTGTCCACAGAAGGAAGGTTGAGATCATGCACACACACAGTCTCTTCACTCTGCTGGGGGAGAGGCTGATGCTACACACCAATACTGTATCAGTGACCATCTACAACACGCTGTACGAGGTACATTCTTCTCTGTAACTTCTGTATAACTACACACACACACACACACACACACACACACACACACATACACATACACTTCTTCTTCAGGGATCCCTCATAGTCGAGTTTGATTTCGGTGTGCGGTTGAGGTCTTGGTCTGGCTGGCCGGCCATGGGTCTGCAGATGGCTGAACAGGCCAATCCATGACCTGCAGATCTCGTGGCAGTGAGGTCTGGGATGGTTATAGCCTCGTGCTGATAACCTCATTATCTCCGCTCCACTGTCCTGTTAGAAGCAGAGACTACCGTGTTGCATCCCAAATGACACCCTATTCCCTATTTAGTGATTGTCGGTGTTCTTCCCATCAGATCCTGACTGAGCAGGTGTGTACCCAGGTCGTCCACAAACCCCACCCTGAACCAGACTCTACAATCAAGATACAGAACCCCAGTAAGTCTGTCTGCTGTCCCTGTGAATGTTATGTAGTCAAGTCAAACTTTATTTAAAGTGCGGACTTAACAAAGTTGTGTGTGTGTGTGTGTGTGTGTGTGTGTGTGTGTGTGTGTGTGTGTGTGTGTGTGTGTGTGTGTGTGTGTGTGTGTGTGTGTGTGTTCCAGTGATTCTTAAGGTAGTAGCGACTCTGTTGAAGAGCTCGTCCCCCAGCGTTGAGCTGATGGAGGTTCGACGTCTCTTCCTCTCAGACATGATCAAATTATTCAGTAACAGCCGCGAAAACCGACGGTGAGGACACACACACACACACACACACACACACACACACACACACACACACACACACACACACACACACACACACACACACACACACAGTCATCCTCTAATTTACAGCTGTGTAATGACTCTTCCCAGCAGTGACAGCACTGTTTGCATCCTGCATCCTGTCAATCATAAATCGTTCACGAGATATTGATGGTATAACAGATAACTATCATCACCAATCTACTCGCTATTGTTGTCTAACTACTGACTATATAACAAAGCATCAGATCATTTCACTAATTCACATAATAGAAGGTGATCAGAATGAATTGTGACTCAGCGGGAGTACTTGAGAATATGCTGTTGGCCTACAGACCGACTTTAACTTAGACTACTGACTATGTAGCGATGGTCTCTCCTGCTTGCTCTAGTAGTGAGTACCTTATTGATAATAGTCGTAACAGTATATATTATTCACGGTATATTGTCTGTCTCTAGGTGTTTGTTGCAGTGTTCAGTATGGCAGGACTGGATGTTCAGTCTGGGCTATATCAACCCTAAAAACTCAGAGGAACAGAAGATGATGGAGATGGTCTATAGCCTCTTCAGGATCCTGCTCTACCATGCCATCAAGTATGAATGGGGAGGTTGGAGGGTCTGGGTGGATACACTCTCCATCGCTCACTCCAAGGTAAGACTCAGCGGCTGTCTGCGTCCCAAATGGCACCCTATTCCCTATATAGTGCACAACTTTTGACCAGGACCCTAGCGCAATATGTAGGTAATAGGGCACCATTTGGGACATAGATCATCAGTGGTGCCACCAGTCAGCTCTATGATAAGAGGGGAAACACTGCCCTCTGCTGTTGAGGAGGGAATTTGCACCAACAACACCTTGGATGACCAGTAGTTATTGATCATGTCTCTCCCTCTATATGGTAACCTATACAGGGCAAATATGGAGTACCTGGCTAAGATGAGCTTGATTATTAGTTATAGATAATAATGCTGTCCCCAGTCCACCTGGCCATGCTGCTGCTCCAGTTTCAACTTCCACCTGACTGTGCTGCTGCTCCAGTTTCAACTGTTCTGCCTTATTATTATTCGACCATGCTGGTCATTTATGAACATTTGAACATCTTGGCCATGTTCTGTTATAATCTCCACCCGGCACAGCCAGAAGAGGACTGGCCACCCCACATAGCCTGGTTCCTCTCTAGGTTTCTTCCTAGGTATTGGCCTTTCTAGGGAGTTTTTCCTAGCCACCGTGCTTCTACACCTGCATTGCTTGCTGTTTGGGGTTTTAGGCTGGGTTTCTGTACAGCACTTTGAGATATCAGCTGATGTACGAAGGGCTATATAAATACATTTGATTTGATTTTGATTTGATTATTGATGATGTTTGTTATACTGTTATACTGCTATACTGTAGGTAACGTACGAGGCCCATAAGGAGTACCTGGCTAAGATGTATGAGGACTACCAGCGTCAGGAGGAGGAGAACATTAAGAAGGGGAGGAAGGGTCTGGTCAGCACCATCTCAGGCCTGCAGGACCTCCAGGCCGGGGGCATCCAGGGGAACATGGAGATCAGAGAGGTAGACGACCACTCTCAGACACAGACCCCGGAGAGCGAGGCCGACTACCCCGAGACTCCCGGCCACCCCCGGAACATACTGTCGGAGGCGAAGACGGGGGAGGAGGAGGGGCTCGAGGGGACAGAGAGGACGGGGTCAGGGGTCAGAGTGGAGGTTCATGACCTGCTGGTGGACATCAAGGCTGAGAAGGTATGTTATGGTGTCTGTTTTCATAGTTTTTACAACTGATTAATTTAGCAGATGCTCTTATCCAGAGCAACTTCCAGTACGTTTAGTTAGGGAAAAACACCACATGTCACAGTTCTTGCAGGTAGACTCTTAAAATCAGTCAGTCAGTCATTCAGTCAGCTAATCAATCATCCCTCCCTCTCCCCAGGTGGAAGCCACAGAGGTGAAGCTGGAGGACCTGGACCTGTCTCCAGAGCCGCTGGGCGTGACAGTGGGTGTGGCTGGGAGTGTTGTCTCTGAGGACAGGGGCGGGGCGTTGGTCCAGGTGGACTCCCTATTGGACAACGTGTACTGTGCTGCTGTAGAGAAGCTGAGCAGCAGCGCCGCCAGCGGAGTAATGGTCCCCAACTCAACCGTCGGTGTAGCCACCGACAACCACAACACCGGTCCCCTCATCACCCTCGCTGATGACGACAAGGACAGTCTCCCTAGCAACAGCAGCTTCCTGTTTGGCCAGGTTAGTTCGTCTTTCTTTTCTGCTTGTGTTTTGTTATGTGCAAGTTAACTAAACAGAACTGAACTCAACAGGAGGAGCCCCTGGTCCTGCCAAGTCCTGGTTCTAACCCCCAACCAGACCCCGAGCCCCCAGTCCCCCCGGCTCACAGCCATGACCTGGGCCTACTGGCCCACATGACGGGCAGCTCTGAGCTGGGGATCATCGGCATGGTCAGTCCTGGTGGTCCAATCAACAGCATCCTGGAGGAGGAGAGGTTGAAGCTCCAGACCACCCTGGGTGACGTCACTTCAATGTCCAGGGAAGAGGCCTGCTCTAAGGGGTCAGTGTTCACAGACACGGGGGCTGGAGCTAGTGCTGGAGGGTCTGGGGTGTCGGAGGGGGGAGAGCCCTCGGCTGGTGTGAAAGGTAGTGGGGCGGATGCAGTCAGCAACACCTCAGGCACAGAGAGGTCATACGACAGAAAGGACAAAGAAGTTAAGAAGATACAGACCACTGCTACTACACAGGTTAGTTAAATTACAAGACCTCCCTCCCTCTTATCCTCTGTTCCTCCTCTCTCCTCCCTCCCCCGTGTTATTGAGTCTGATGAGAGGAGGAGGAGGAGGAGGAGGAGGAGAGGGAGGACTAAAGGACTATTAATAGTGTCTTCTCTGCTGTTATGTAATGCTTTATTTATACACTGCTTTATACACTCTGAATTACAGTATTGTGGGTGTATGTGTGTCTGTGCGTGTGTGTCAGTCCCTGCACGGTCGTACGGCGGCCCAGTTAGAGCGTGCCCTGCGTGTGGACCTGGGCTTCAGAGGGATGCCCATGACAGAGGAGCAGCGCCGCCAGTTCAGCCCTGGCCCTCGCACCACCATGTTCCGCATCCCAGAGTTCAAATGGTCGCCCATGCACCAGCGCCTCCTCACTGACCTGCTGTTGGCCCTGGAGACAGACGTCCATGTCTGGAGGAGGTGAGGGGACCGAGACACTGAGGACACTGTCCCTAATCACACCCTAGTCCCTATGTAGTGCACTAGTTTGTATCAAAGCCCATTGCCTCTCTGTAGTGCACTATTTTTGACCACTTAGGGCTACCACATAGGACATGCAGTAGAATGTTACATTTGGGTCATTTAGCAGACGCTCTTATCCATAGTGACTGTAAGTCACTATGGATATTCAACTAAGTTAGTGCATTCAACTAAGTTAGGTAAGACAAGCACATATCCCATTCATTGAGAGTAAAACAAGAGTTACAGTAGATCCTGCAGCCAGGGTTTCTAACTAGCCTTACTGTGGCTGATTATTCAACACGTATCCCTGAGCTGACCTAAGACCTGACCTGTCTTTAATCCAGTTCTCTCCTTCTCTCTCTGCCTCCCTGCAGCCATTCAACCAAATCTGTCATGGACTTTGTCAACAGCAATGAGAACATAATCTTTGTCCACAACACCATCCACCTCCTCTCTCAGATGGTAGACAACATCATCATCGCCTGTGGAGGGATCCTTCCTCTGCTCTCTGCTGCCACCTCTCCTTCTGTAAGTCATTCAGTCAGCCTCTCTGCCATCTCTCCTTCTGTAAGTCATTCAGTCAGCCTCTCTGCCACCTCTCCTTCTGTAAGTCTTTCAGTCAGCTTCTCTGCCATCTCTCCTTCTGTAAGTCATTCAGTCAGCCTCTCTGCCATCTCTCCTTCTGTAAGTCATTCAGTCAGCCTCTCTGCCATCTCTCCTTCTATAAGTCATTCAGTCAGCCTCTCTGCCATCTCTCCTTCTGTAAGTCATTCAGTCAGCCTCTCTGCCATCTCTCCTTCTGTAAGTCATTCAGTCAGCCTCTCTGCCATCTCTCCTTCTGTAAGTCATTCAGTCAGCCTCTCTGCCATCTCTCCTTCTGTAAGTCATTCAGTCAGCCTCTCTGCCTTCTCTCCTTCTGTAAGTCATTCAGTCAGCCTCTCTGCCACCTCTCCTTCTGTAAGTCTTTCTGTAAGTCTTTCAGTCAGCCTCTCTGCCACCTCTCCTTCTGTAAGTCTTTCAGTCAGCCTCTCTGCCACCTCTCCTTCTGTAAGTCATTCAGTCAGCTTCTCTGCCACCTCTCCTTCTGTAAGTCATTCAGTCAGCCTCTCTGCCACCTCTCCTTCTGTAAGTCTTTCAGTCAACCTCTCTGCTACCTCTCCTTCTGTAAGTCATTCAGTCAACCTCTCTGCTACCTCTCCTTCTGTAAGTCATTCAGTCAACCTCTCTGCTACCTCTCCTTCTGTAAGTCATTCAGTCAGCTTCTCTGCCACCTCTCCTTCTGTAAGTCATTCAGTCAACCTCTCTGCTACCTCTCCTTCTGTAAGTCATTCAGTCAACCTCTCTGCTACCTCTCCTTCTGTAAGTCATTCAGTCAACCTCTCTGCTACCTCTCCTTCTGTAAGTCATTCAGTCAACCTCTCTGCCGCCTCTCCTTCTGTCAGTCAGCCTCTCTGTGGTGCTACACCACCATCTAGTGGTGGCTAGATAGAGCTGCATGTTTAGTTCTTAATTATTGATCAGCTTCCAGGAAATAGGACTAGTTAATTGTCTTTATTGATCGTAGCCATTTTCATTTGCTCAGCTTCATTCTGCTATCTATTACGTTTAAGTTGGTGATTGTTTTCTGTGTGTTTTGTTTGTGTTAAGGATTTTATGTGCTTTAACTGCTGATTGTATCTGTTGATTTGATCATGTATTGTTGTTTGTTTGTGTGCATGGCCAGAGTACCTAAGTTAGATAGTTTGATTTTCTTTCATAACGTATATTTTCTCAGATACAATGGAACCATTTCTATTTCTGGATCTGTCCCCCCTCCCCTGTCCCCTCCCCTGACACCTCTTCACCCTTCTCCTCCTCCCCCTCCCCTGTCCCCCGCTTCACACCTCCCCTGTCCCCTCCCCTGTCCCCACTTCACACCTCCCCTGTCCCCTCCCCTGTCCCTGCTTCACACCTCCCCTGTCCCCTCCCCTGTCCCTGCTTCACACCTCCCCTGTCCCCTCCCCGGACACCTCTTCACCCTTCTCCTCCTCCCCCTCCCCTGTCCCCTCCCCTGTCCCAGCTTCACCCCTCCCCTGTCCCCTCCCCTGACACCTCTTCACCCTTCTCCTCCTCCCCCTCCCCCTCCCCTGCCCCCGCCTTCACCCCTTCTCCTCCTCCCCCTCCCCTGTCCCCTCCCCTGACACCTCTTCACCCTCCTCCTCCTCCCCCTCCCCTATCCCCCCTTCACCCCTTCTCCTCCTCCCCCTCCCCTGCCCCCGCCTTCACCCCTTCTCCTCCTCCCCCTCCCCTGTCCCCTCCCCTGACACCTCTTCACCCTTCTCCTCCTCCCCCTCCCCTATCCCCCCTTCACCCCTTCTCCTCCTCCCCCTCCCCTGCCCCCGCCTTCACCCCTTTTCCTCCTCCTCCTCCACTGTCCCCTCTTCATCCCACCTCCCCCTCCCTGTCCCCTCTTCACCCTTCTCCTCCCCTGACCCCTGACCCCCTGTGCTGTGAGCAGGCTGAGTTGGAGAACATCGAGGCAGTCCAGGGCATGTCTTCAGAGACGGCTGTTTCCTTCCTGTCCCGTCTCATGGCCATGGTGGACGTTCTGGTGTTCGCCAGCTCACTCAACTTCTCTGAGATTGAGGCTGAGAAGAACATGTCCTCTGGAGGCCTGATGAGACAGTGTCTACGACTGGGTAAGAGTGTGTGTGTGTGTGTGTGTGTGCGTGTGCGCGTGCGCCTGCCTGCCTGCCTGCCTGCCTGCCTGCCTGCCTGCCTGCCTGCCTGCCTGCCTGCCTGCCTGCCTGCCTACTGTCATATTAGATGATGAATAATGATGATGAATAATGTCCGGAAATGCCGTGGCAAAAGCATTTCACGATCATTTCAGTAATTCTAGTATCCATGAAATCCCTCTTAAGGATCCACCCCTTTTTATTATTTTTACCCAAATCTAACTGACTGTAGCTCAGGCCCTGAAGCAAGGATATACATATTCTTGGTACCATTTGAAAGGAAACACTTTGAAGTTTGTGGAAATGTGAAAGGCATGTAGTAGAATGTAACACAATAGATTTGATTAAAGATAAAACAAAGGGAAAAAACTGTTATTTTGTGTATTTTTTGTACCTTCATCTTTGAAATGCAAGAGAAAGGCCATAATGTATTATTCCAGCCCAGGTGCAATTAATATTTTGGCCACCTAATGGCAGCTGTGTATGTGCACCGTTTTAGACTGATACAATGAACCATTGAATTTCTGTTCAAAATGTAGTATCAAGACTGCCCAAATATGACTCATTTGTTTATTAATAACTTTTCATGTTCAAAATTGTGCACTCTCCTCAAACAATAGCATGGCATTCTTTAACTGTAATAGCGACTGTAAATTGGACAGCGCAGTTAGATTAACAAGGATTTAAGCTTTCTGCCAATATCAGATATGTCTATTTTATTTAATTTTTTTATTTCACCTTTATTTAACCAGGTAGGCTAGTTGAGAACAAGTTCTCATTTGCAACTGCGACCTGGCCAAGATAAAGCATAGCAGTGTGAACAGACAACACAGAGTTACACATGGAGTAAACAATTAACAAGTCAATAACACAGTAGAAAAAAAGGGGAGTCTATATACATTGTGTGCAAAAGGCATGAGGAGGTAGGCGAATAATTACAATTTTGCAGATTAACACTGGAGTGATAAATGATCAGATGGTCATGTACAGGTAGAGATATTGGTGTGCAAAATAGCAGAAAAGTAAATAAATAAAAACAGTATGGGGATGAGGTAGGTGAAAATGGGTGGCTATTTACCAATAGACTATGTACAGCTGCAGCGATCGGTTAGCTGCTCAGATAGCAGATGTTTGAAGTTGGTGAGGGAGGTAAAAGTCTCCAACTTCAGCGATTTTTGCAATTCGTTCCAGTCACATGTAGCAGAGTACTGGAACGAAAGGCGGCCAAATGAGGTGTTGGCTTTAGGGATGATCAGTGAGATACACCTGCTGGAGCGCGTGCTACGGATGGGTGTTGCCATCGTGACCAGTGAGCTGAGATAAGGCGGAGCTTTACCTAGCATGGACTTGTAGATGACCTGGAGCCAGTGGGTCTGGCGACGAATATGTAGCGAGGGCCAGCCGACTAGAGCATACAAGTCGCAGTGGTGGGTGGTATAAGGTGCTTTAGTGACAAAACGGATGGCACTGTGATAAACTGCATCCAGTTTGCTGAGTAGAGTGTTGGAAGCAATTTTGTAGATGACATCGCCGAAGTCGAGGATCGGTAGGATAGTCAGTTTTACTAGGGTAAGTTTGGCGGCGTGAGTGAAGGAGGCTTTGTTGCGGAATAGAAAGCCGACTCTTGATTTGATTTTCGATTGGAGATGTTTGATATGAGTCTGGAAGGAGAGTTTACAGTCTAGCCAGACACCTAGGTACTTATAGGTGTCCACATATTCAAGGTCGGAACCATCCAGGGTGGTGATGCTAGTCGGGCATGCGGGTGCAGGCAGCGATCGGTTGAAAAGCATGCATTTGGTTTTACTAGCATTTAAGAGCAGTTGGAGGCCAGGGAAGGAGTGTTCTTAGGCATTGAAGCTCATTTGGAGGTTAGATAGCACAGTGTCCAAGGACGGGCCGGAATTATATAGAATGGTGTCATCTGTGTAGAGGTGGATCAGGGAATCGCCCGCAGCAAGAGCAACATCATTGATATATACAGAGAAAAGAGTCGGCCCGAGAATTGAACCCTGTGGCACCCCCATAGAGACTGCCAGAGGACCTGATAGCATGCCCTCCGATTTGACACACTGAACTCTGTCTGCAAAGTAATTGGTGAACCAGGCAAGGCAGTCATCCGAAAAACCGAGGCTACTGAGTCTGCCGATAAGAATATGGTGATTGACAGAGTCGAAAGCCTTGGCAAGGTCGATGAAGACGGCTGCACAGTACTGTCTTTTATCGATGGTGGTTATGATATCGTTTAGTACCTTGAGTGTGGCTGAGGTGCACCCGTGACCGGCTCGGAAACCAGATTGCACAGCGGAGAAGGTACGGTGGGATTCAAGATGGTCAGTGACCTGTTTGTTGACTTGGCTTTCGAAGACCTTAGATAGGCAGGGCAGGATGGTTATAGGTCTGTAACAGTTTGGGTCCAGGGTGTCTCCCCCTTTGAAGAGGGGGATGACTGCGGCAGCTTTCCAATCCTTGGGGATCTCAGACGATATGAAAGAGAGGTTGAACAGGCTGGTAATAGGGGTTGCGACAATGGCGGCGGATAGTTTCAGAAATAGAGGGTCCAGATTGTCAAGCCCAGCTGATTTGTACGGGTCCAGGTTTTGCAGCTCTTTCAGAACATCTGCTATCTGGATTTGGGTAAAGGAGAACCTGGAGAGGCTTGGGCGAGTAGCTGCGGGGGGGGCGGGGCTGTTGGCCGAGGTTGGAGTAGCCAGGCGGAAGGCATGGCCAGCCGTTGAGAAATGCTTGTTGAAGTTTTCGATAATCATGGATTTATCGGTGGTGACCGTGTTACCTAGCCTCAGTGCAGTGGGCAGCTGGGAGGAGGTGCTCTTGTTCTCCATGGACTTCACAGTGTCCCAGAACTTTTTGGAGTTGGAGCTACAGGATGCAAACTTCTGCCTGAAGAAGCTGGCCTTAGCTTTCCTGACTGACTGCGTGTATTGGTTCCTGACTTCCCTGAACAGTTGCATATCGTGGGGACTATTCGATGCTATTGCAGTCCGCCACAGGATGTTTTTGTGCTGGTCGAGGGCAGTCAGGTCTGGAGTGAACCAAGGGCTGTATCTGTTCTTAGTTCTGCATTTTTTGAACGGAGCATGCTTATCTAAAATGGTGAGGAAGTTACTTTTAAAGAATGACCAGGCATCCTCAACTGACGGGATGAGGTCAATGTCCTTCCAGGATACCCGGGCCAGGTCGATTAGAAAGGCCTGCTCACAGAAGTGTTTTAGGGAGCGTTTGACAGTGATGAGCTACATTGGGTGAGGCGGGTTGCAGGAGAGTATTTAGAAGCTGAGGTTAAGTAGAATGTTTTAAAAGATATGCAAAGAAAAATATGTAAAAACTAAAAAAAACGATATATACAAGGGACACGACACGACAGGTCTTACTGCTACGCCATCTTGGGACATCAAGTATATCCTGGTAAATGTTCTTGTTACTTACAACCTCATGCTACTCGCATTAGCCTACGTTAGCTCAACTGTCCCGTGGAAGGGACATCGATCCCAAATTACTAGCTAATTAATTTTCTAAATGCACTGATATTAGATAGTAAATGTGCTTTGGTGAGTCATGATTTTGATAAATAGTGTGTGTCTGCTGCAGTGGTTGGTACTTCAGTCAGGTAGGTTGAGGCCAGACCTTTGAAGCTAGCTCTGAAGTCCACACACACACACACACTCTCTCTCTCTCTCTCTCTCTCTCTCTCTCTCTGTCTCTCTCTCTCTGTCTCTCTCTCTCTCTCTCTCTCTCTCTCTCTCTCTCTCTCTCTCTCTCTCTCTCTCTCTCTCTCTCTCTCTCTCTCTCTCTCTCTCTCTCTCTCTCTCTCTCTCTCTCTCTCTCTCTCTCTCATGATCATCATCTGTAGTGTGAAATTTGTCTGGCTGTTAATTTCACCATGACTCTGGCTTGGCAGGTTGGAGATAACAGTGATCATATCATTAATGAGTTTCAAGATGCAGCTTCTGATACCCTGTCTGTCTGTCCTGCCAGTGTGTTGTGTAGCAGTGAGGAACTGTCTGGACGTTAGACAGAGACAGAGGGACAGAGGGACCAACAGTAAGAGCCAGGACAACCTGTATGGTGCAGCATCTGCCAACAAGGTATGTCCTCACTAAACTCATAATTTAAAAATACACATCAAGTCAATACACATTTCTGACCCACTGGAATTGAGATTCAGTGAAATAATCTGTCTGTAAACAATTGTTGGAAAAATTACTTGTGTCATCCACAAAGTAGACTGACTTGCCAAAACTATAGTTTGTTGACAAGAAATTTGTGGAGTGGTTGAAAAACGAGTTTTAATGACTCCAACCTAAGTGTATGTAAACTTCCGACTTCAACTGTATAAGTAGAGGGTGTGTGGGAGATCATTAAGTGTGACACCCAATGTAATATGGATGCTACGCTAACGGCTAAGTAAACAGATTGTTACACGACCACTAAGATGTCAGACTCCCTTAGTCTCCTCACTTTAGAACTCCTAAACCCCAAAACATTCTCAGTAACCTTTCTCCCATCCAGGACCCTGACAGGCTTTTACAGGACGTCGACATCAACCGTCTGAGAGCTGTCGTGTTCCGGGATGTGGTGAGTATGATTGTTTGTGTGTGCTGGTGCATGTGTAACATGTTTGTGTGTGCTGGTGCGTGTGTAACATGTTTGTGTGTGCTAGTGCGTGTGTAACATGTTTGTGTGTGCTAGTGCGTGTGTAACATGCTTGTGTGTGCTAGTGCGTGTGTAACATGTTTGTGTGCGTGTGTTTGTGTAACATGCATATTTGTCCCCTCCAGGATGACAGTAAGCAGGCCCAGTTCTTGGCCCTAGCGGTGGTCTACTTCATCTCTGTCCTCATGGTGTCAAAGTACAGGGACATCCTGGAACCCCAAAGAGAGCCCAACAGGATGATCAGCCAATCAGCATGCAGCATTCGCCACGAGATCAACTCACCTACCAGCACAGGTGCTTACTTCTGATATCCAACTCCCTCCCCTAACCCCGCCTCTAACTCCTCCCATAACCCATCCTCTCAGCTCTATTATTAATTCATGTTATCCACTAATTGCACTGTATTAAACATGGGAACAGGGATGGAAGCGGAGAAGGGAAGCAGGAGCAGGATGGGAGGTGGGAGAGGGGAGGGGAAGTTGGGAGCGGGGTGGGGTGTATGAAAGTTGTACAGGCAGTCCTGGTCTCTGTGGTATGAACAGTAACATCCCATTGGACACACGCTGGGAGAGAGCAAGAGCGACATAAAGAGATAGAGAGAGAGTAAATGAAAGCGAGAGAAACAGACAATTGCTGAGAGTTTGGGGCGTTGTGAGGCTAGTTCTATTTCCAGCCGTCTGTCGTGGTTCATTAGCCAGTCAATCAGCCAGGAGGGTGGGGTCAGAGAGGCTGCTGGGAAGGACACTTCGCCACCCTCATAAGTAATATCACCAGGAAGAGAGTTTCCAGCCAACTGACATATGGCAGATGTCTATCTGAGATGGAAGTTAGAAGAGGATGAACTCGGAAGTTAGATGGGGAGAGAATGGGCTTGTTCAACTCCCGACTGGCTGATCTACGAATCACCTTGCATCTTGAATAGTCACTCATTATTATTTGCAGATCAGTCAGTCAATCCCAATTAACCCACAATGCATCACATTTTTGACGTCCTGGAACATGATCAATGTGTGTGAGCCCACCCAGTGACCTTGTGTCCTTTAAAAAGTGTGTGTGTGTGTGTGTGTGTGTGTTCCAGAGACCCCCCTGGCCTACCCTGACCACAATAAGGAGCCCCCCACCCCTGTAGAGGAGCTCCACATAGAGAGAGGATCTCTGCCGCACACTGACTCTGGCATTGGAGAGGAACAGGTTGCTCATCTAGATACTAGACTGTTCTCTTTTCTCGCTCTATTAGAATGGATTGTAGTTGTATTATAATGTTTGTCCGTGCATAAATCCAGGAAGGGTACAGGTACAAGAGTACATAACTAAACTACCCCCCCAGGTGACCAGTGTGTTAAATGGGGCAGACCTGGAACCTTCAGGACCCGGGCGTGTTCACGTCATGTCCGCCCTGCTCGGCAGCCTTTCCTCTGGGGAGAAGCATAGCCAGGAGTTCCTCTTGGAGCCGCCTGGCCTGGAAGTTCTAACAACCGCCTCCTCCATCTCCTCAATCAGTCAATCAAACATCAACGTCAGAGAGATTCTGAAGAGCCTAGTGGCTGGGCCAGTAGAGGGGGTGGAGCCTGGACCAGAGCCCCTCCCCTACCCTGATCCTGCTGTACAGAGAGAGACCCATCACCCCATGCTGCCCATGCAGTTTCACTCCTTTGACAGGTACACATGCACACATATACACACACAACCATGCAGTTCCACTCTTTGTACTGGAGGCCACTCTGTTATGCATATCTCATACATATTTGACAACTTGGGCAGGTAGCCTAGTGATAGATTGTTTGGGCCAATAATGGAAAGGTCGCTGGTTTGAATACCCACATCTGCCGATGTGCCCTTGAGCAAGGCACAAATTTTACATTTTTTCATTTAGCAAACACTCTTATCCAGAGCTACTTACGGGAGCAATTAGGGTTAAGTGCCTTGCACAAGGGCACCATGTCATATTTTCACCTAGCCGGCTCAAGGATTCAAACCAGCGACCTTTTGGTTACTTGCCCTAATTTACTCCAGGGGTGCGGTACTGCTATGGCTGACCCTGTAAAACAACACATTTCACTGCACATATCTGGTGAAAGTGACTATAAAACACATTTATTTTAATAAGCAGTTGTGTGTAGATTAATGAGAAAAACCCCACATGTAATCCATTTTAGAATAAGGCTGTAATGTAACAAAATGTGGAAAAGGGGAAGGGGTCTGAATACGTTCTGAATGCCCTGTATACGCTTCAGGAAAGAACTATAATGTGCATCGTTAGTCAAGCACACTCAACACGCCACAGTTTATCCACTAAGTCCATTTAGTTGTCAGGAGCAACATTCATGGTTCTACAGTAGCAAGCGAAACATCAGTCACATGTTAGACCTCTGGTACTGTTAGCTAAGCCCCCATGGGGAGGAGTGTGGGAGGGTGGGTGTGTGCTTGGAAAGGTCTTGTGTGATTACATTCCTGCAGTAGATAAGAACACAGTAATCTGTGTGCTGTCCCTGTGGTAACCTGCTGCTGACAGGAGGTCAGGGTTCACATCCCAGAATCCTTATCTTTCTGTCTGGTGAACGTTGAAGATAATTGAGGTAGATTTAGGACCAACAAACCCTGAACCATGTCAAAATAGGAAGGCTGTCAATGTGGCCTGTTTGGTGTGTGTGCCACCTGTGATGAAGGTACAAATGGAGGAGAGGAGAGATAAGGAGGTGGAGGAGGGAGGAAAGGTAGAGAGGGAGGAGGAGATGAAGGATCAGATGAAGGACTGCAGAGGTCCCCTGGGCCCTGATGACTGATTAAACAGAAGCGGCTTCCCATTTTACCCCTCCCCCCTCCCACCCCACGCCCAAGCCTGTCTTCTCACCCCTCACAGCCCTAATATGCCTTGGCAGGCTGAAATGAGTTGCCAGACCTCTCTGTATTAATTTTGAAATGCTTTCACACACAGTGTCCAGGTCCCACATACGACTCCTTCATGCTTTAATGTCATCCAGCCTCAATTTGCTGTGTCTAATTCTTCTCCACCTGCCAGCAGAATGAGTTTCTAGGCTGACTAGGCCTCAGGACGGCTGGGCTGTCAGGCCTGAGGCTGATAGGGACTGACAACATCAAAACAGAGCACAAAGAAAAGGCTCAGAGCGTTGAGAGGAGGGCTGAGTCCCCTGGTCTTTCTGGTTGATAGTCTCTCTGAGGTGGAGTTTTCAATTAGAGACTTCAATACCCAGGACTGGATGACCAGATGGGACCACTGCACGACTGATCTAAATACACCTTTAAATCTCATTCCCTCTCTCTCTCTCTCTCTCTCCCTTTCTTTCTTTCTGTCTTTCTTTTTCTTTCTCTCTCTCTCTGTAGTACAGCTCTCACAGTAACACAGGGGGATGTTGTCTAGCACTGAATGTATGATTACATTTATAATGAAGAACTGATTTAATCTGTTTGGTTTTAATTGAACAGACTATGTTAGGAAATGTAATCTTTTTAATCCATTTCCACAGTATATCTTTATGATAGAGGATGTATGTGTGTAGATAAATGTGTGTGTGTGTGTGTGTGTGTGTGTGTGTGTGTGCGTCCTTACAGGATGTGTTCTGCGGTTCTCTTTCCTCTATAGTCGTCTTGTCCTGTTCATTAATATTCCTCACCAGATGAATCCTTACTTTATTCACAGCAGCCACTATTAAACACATCCATATTAATACATGATGTCTTAGGTCGCCTTTGCATCTAATCAATTATTCATATGAAAGGTTCATATCAGACCGTAACCATGTCACACAGGGATAGCTGCACACATTCTTATCTTAGCTTTTTCCATGTTTATTTTAAAAAGAGACAACTGTTGGAATTAGTGCTAATCTGAAGTGTGATGGAACAATGCATGTGATTGTTCATTCAACGTGTCAGTGTTTTTATTGTTTGTGCTCCTACTCCAATAAATGATTAGATAAATAACTCAAAATGAACCAGGAATACCTTTTTAGAAAACATATTAAACATATAGCTGGTTTTCTCAGTGATGTGCTGCTGTCAATGAGACCTCTGGTCTAGACCAAAGCAGCAGTACACAGATGTACTGAATAAATGATGCCGCCACCATCAGTACTCTTCACTGCAGATGCAGAGATATGGACGTTTGTGTGTGTGTCATGCCGTTCATCAGAAGTGAATAAATAACTGCAGTATATCCCAGTGGTCTGAATGTATGCTCTGTGCTCTCTAAGTGGACCATGGGAAGGTCACAAGTTTAGTCATCTAAAGGCCCTGGGTCTGTGCCAAATAGCACCCCATTCCCTGTATAGTGCACTGCTGTCGTACAGGGCTCTTATCAAAAGTAGTACACTGTATAGGGAATAGAGTGCCATTTGGGACGCACACCCTGCTGGCAGCATTTACTGCCTTCTTCCCTCGTGATGTGTTCTAGTGTCTATAAATATATGAGGAAATCAGAAGTGTCTTCACACAGAACAGTCTTTTTCTATTTCCATGTACTGTATTTAATGTTTCTCTTAACTTAATGGGAGCATTACTGATGCTTGGTTCGGTCATTAGCTACACTTAGCTGTGTGTGTGTGTGTGTGTGTGTGTGTGTGTGTGTGTGTGTGTGTGTGTGTGTGTGTGTGTGTGTGTGTGTGTGTGTGTGTGTGTGTGTGTGTGTGTGTGTGTGTGTGTGTGTGTGACTCTCTCTCTGTATAGGAGTGTGGTGGTCCCAGTGAAGAAGCCTCCACCAGGCAGTCTGGCTGTGAACACGGTTGGACACACATCCTCCAGTAGCCTGGCAACAGGCTCCACCCCCAACATCTTTTCTGCAGCCTCCAACACCGCCAAGAGCATGATCAACACCACCGGTAGGCCTACACCCATGGGGCCCTGGTCAAATGTGGGGAATAGGGTGCAATTTGGGACTAAATCTTCTAGTGCTTCCCACATCAACCCCTAGTCCCACAGGCCTGGGCAACTCCAGTCCTCGGGGGCCTGACTGGTGTCACAGTTATGCCCCAGCTAACACACCTGACTCCAATAATCAACTAATCATGATCTTCAGTTAAAAATGCAATTAGTTTATTCAGCTGTGTTTGCTAGGGATGGGGGGGAAGTGTGACACCAACCAGGCCCGTGAGAACTGGAGTTGCCCAGGCCTGCCCTAACACCTAGCCACTTGTGTATACTTGAAATGTGTGGATAGGTATAAGTAATATTAGTGACAATTCCACCTAACCTACAGTTATTAAGTGGCTTCTTAACAGGAAGCTAGTACTACCATACCAATATTATTGCTTATACCTATCTGATCCTTTCTTTTCTATATGAGGTGCTAGTGAGTAAAGGGTAGGGGCTAGGTGTAGGGTATAGGTGTAGGGGGTCAGGGCTAGGTCTAGGGGATAAGGAGTAGGGTATAGGTGTAGGGGGTCAGGGCTATGTGTAGGGGATAAGGCGTAGGGGTAAAGGGATAGTGGTTGGTTTAAGATTCAGCCTGACATACAAGCCCTCTGAAGGATGGTACTCAGGGTCTCAGACCCAAGAGGTTACTAATAACACTCTACTAATGTGTTTGGCCGGTAATGTGGTTTATTTCCAGGGAACTGTTGCTCGTTGGAGTTCGTTAGTATTTCATCTGAGTAATTACTGCAGATCTTAATAACCCAGTGGGTCTGGAATGTGTCCTTTGATGCCGGTCCAGGAATAGGAGCGGAATCTGCGTCCCTAATGGCTCCCTATGTAGTGCACTAGTTTTTACCAAGGCCCGTAGGCATCTGGTCAAAAGTGGTGCACTATATAAAGAATATGGTGCTATTTGGGACATAACCTATTTGTTTCTCGGCTGGATGACTGAGGTTTAATGGTGGAATGTAGAAACTCATACTGTGCACCAGAGGGCACTCTTTACTGTACTATCTCCTGACAGGGCCAGGCTTCCTATACTTAAGCAATAAGGTCAGAGGAGGTGGGGTCTGTGGCCAATATACCACAGCTACGGGCTGTTCTTACACACAACACAACACAGTGCCTGGACACAGCCCTTAGCCATGATATATTGGCCCCGAGGTGCCTTATTGCTGTTATAAACTGGTTACCAACGTAATTAGAGCAGTAAAAATACATGTTTTGTAATACCCATGGTGTACGGTCGTATAGACCATGGCTGTCACCCAATCAGCATGCAGGGCTCGAACCACACAGTTTATAAAGTGCTATGACCTGCTGTGTGGTGGTTGTGCTGTATAAAGCAGGATAATACAATCGGGTCAGGTTGAAATGCATTCAATGACCTCCGAGAAATGGTAGATCTTGTTGTTTTATTATGTTTCATTTGTTCAGACCAAATTAGTGTAGTGTAGTAGAAGTTGTAGTGTAGTGTGCTTCCAATGGGCCCTGAACAAAAGTAGTGCACTAAATAGAGAATAGGGTTCCATTTGACTGTCCTCTCCCCTTAGGCCCTGTTCCATGCTGTTGAGCCCAGGGTCCCATGATGCAGCAGGCCTTCGAAAGAAGCCACTTAATACAGAGACCATTAAAGCTGCAACACCTATTAAATGTCCCTATCCACTCAGCAGGAATGTGACAGATGTGTCACTGTGCTTTCAGTTAAACCCAGGGGCTCTCCTCTCTCCCCTCCTCCCGCTTCTCTCTCTTTCAGTTAAACCCAGGGGCTCGCTTCTCTCCTCTCCTCCCGCTTCTCTCTCTCTTTCAGTTAAACCCAGGGGCTCTTCTCTCTCCTCTCCTCTCCTCTCCTCTCCTCTCCTCTCCTCTCCTCTCCTCTCCTCTCCTCTCCTCTCCTCTCCTCTCCTCTCCTCTCCTCTCCTCTCCTCTCCTCTCCTCTCCTCTCACTTCTCTCTCTTTCAGTTAAACCCAGGGGCTCTTCTCTCTCCTCTCCTCTCGCTTCTCTCCCTTTCAGTTAAACCCAGGGGCTCTTCTCTCTCCTCTCCTCTCGCTTCTCTCCCTTTCAGTTAAACCCAGGGGCTCTTCTCTCTCCCTACCTTCCTCCTTCCCTCCTTCTCTGTCACCCCCCCTCCCTCTTTCCCACTCTCTCTCCCCCTTCTCTCTCACCCCCTCTTTCTCCCACTCTCTCTCTTTTTCTCTCTCCCTCCTTCCCTCAGACCCCATGAACAGTTCTGTTCTGTAGATGTTCTTTGTCAACGTGACCCATGAACTCAAGGACATGCATGTGATACTTGGAATGATGATGGATGGAAAACGTCTTAATCGTATCCTATCAAACATGTAACCCAATATTTCAAAAGAAATGCCACAGATGTAGCTACAGTACAATGCACCGTGTTTGAACGACTGTTATATTGAATTGGACATTAGACATTCATATACTTACAATGAATGGTTCAAAGCGGATGTCATTCTTATAGGTCGGCCCTGTAACTGAAACAGACCTTGGGTAGATAATATACAGCATAGGTGTATACTGTATAGTTGTATATTTAAGCAATAAGGCCCAAGGGGGTGTGGTATATGGCCAATATACCACAGCCAAGGACTGTCCAACTGCACGACGCAATGCGGAGTGCCTGGACATAGCCCTTAGCCGTGGTATATTGGCAATATACTGTACCACAACCCCCAGAGGTGACTTATTGCTATTAAAAACTGGTTACCTATGTAATTAGAGCAGTAAAAATAAATGTTTTGTCATACCCATGGTATACGGTCTGATATAACACGACTGTCAGCCAATCAGCAATTCAGGGCTCGAACCACCCAGTTTATAATTGGGTATATAATGGAGGTGTGTACTGTATATTTCTATACTTGGGTATATAATATAGTTGTATAGTGTATGCTATAATGTATAGTTGTATACTGTATAATGGAGTTGTATACTGTGTATTTCTATAGTTGGTTATGTAATTGAGTTGTATACTGTACTGTATAGTTGTATTCTGTATTGTATAGTTGTATACTTGGGTATATAATATAGTTGTATACAGAACTTGGGTATATAATATAGTTGTATATTTAGTTATCTAATGAAGTTTATACTGTACTGTATAGTCATAATCTGTACTGTATAGTTGTATACAGTACTTGGGTATATAATATAGTTGTATACAGTACTTGGGTATATAATATAGTTGTATACAGTACTTGGGTATATAATATAGTTGTATACAGTACTTGGGTATATAATATAGTTATATACTTGGTTATATAATAAAGTTGTATACTTCTGCTCCCATTCTTCTCCCAGTGTGACGTTGGTTGGTGTGTTTGTTCCCTGCAGGAGCTACAGACTCAGCCTCCTCTTCCTCCACCTCTTCCTCATCCTTCGTCAACGGGGCCACCAGTAAGAACCTGCCTGCTGTCCAGCCGGTGGCGCCCATGCCTGAAGACACAGTGGAGAACATGAGGTAGGGTCAGGGTGTGACAGTGCTGTGTGTGTGTGAGTATAGTAGAGAGATTATACATTTCAGTGCTACAGCCATATTCCCCATATATCACCTGGAGCCACTGAACAGTGCATGTCTTTCTCTATCAGCATGTAACCACTGCCTGTGGTGTTGTGTGGATGGTAATTCAGAGAAAACTGTGTGTGTGTGTGTGTGTGTGTGTGTGTGTGTGTGTGTGTGTGTGTGTGTGTGTGTGTATGCGTGCGCGTGCGTGTGCGTGTGTGTGTGTGTGTGTGTGGATGCTGCTGTGACCTTAAGTCTTAGTCCCCACCTCCTGTAATGGTTTGTGACAGGCATCTCTAGTGCTGCAGAGAGCCTGAGTACCTCTCTCTCTGTCTCCCAGTCCCACAGCCACACACACACTCTCACTCTCTTCTGCCCCCCTCTAAAGGAATTGCAAATCAGTTGCCATGGCAGCAGTAACCAACATCACTTACCATAACTGTGGAGTCAATGATGGAAGTGGCGAGTTGCAGAGCTGTGTGTGTCTGTGTCTCACCTGGTTGCAGAGCTGTGTGTATGATCATACTGAACTCTCATTTCAGTCCAGTCAGACTCACATGCAGCTTGTTGGGTAGACAATAGACATATGGGTTCTAGTCAGAAGTAGTGCACTATAAAGGGGATAAAGGGTGCCATTTGGGACTCAGTCATAGTCACTGCTGCAATCTCTGTGTATTTCAGTGCGTTGCTCTGTGAGGTGGACCAGGATCTGAGAGTCTTTAGTTGGTCCCTGCAGCGTGGCCACACAGAGACAGAGACAGAGATGGCCCCCAGAGGTGCAGGCCAGTGTCATAGGCAAGCACTATTTAACATCGCTCACACAGGTGTTACTGTCTCACTGATACACTCATCTTTTCACCTTCATATTCTTCCCAGGAGGCTATGGAGCAGAAGCCACTTTGCTTCTAGTCCCTCCTAGGCCAAGCCTCTCTCTCTCTCCCTCTCTCCCTCTCTCCCTCCCTCTCTGTCTGTCTGTCTGTCTGTGATTTGTTTAAATACTAGTGAACAGGCTCAAGGCAGTATCTCTCTGCTTTTACATGCTTCCTGTATGGTTGCATGCCCCCTCCTTCCCAGGTTGTAGATGGAAACTAATAGGCTGTAGAGGTCTTCTCGGGTCCAAAAAGTTGGACCTGGACCCGAAGACAATCAGACCCGAACCCGAGAACGATGAGACCCGAACCCGAATGGATCCAACGACAACCAGACCTAGACGGGTCCGGGTCTAGATTGGACCTGAGTGACAAAACAAAATATGTTTATCAGCCAAGTTGCTCTTCTGGTTAACGAATATGTTGTCTAGGCCTTCTATAAGTCAATAAATCCACCTTATTATAAATAAATATTCTATAGGCTGTACAGAGCTGTGGTCGGGTCCATGCTGGTCCACTCGGGTCTATCAGCTGTAGTTACATAGACCCGAGACACAATGAAAATCCAACTAGACCCGACTCAGACCCGAGGGAAAACGTAACATTTTGAACCCGCTCAGATCCCAGGTCAGGTCTCGGGTATTTAGGTTCGGGTGGACTCGTGAAGACCTCTACTAGACACAGTCACTGCTCTAAACTGCTGCATATTGGCTGCATATGGGGCAACATATTTTGCTGTGTGACCTGGAGTTTTATTTTGCTGTGTGACCTGGAGTTTTATTTTGCTGTGTGACCTGGAGTTTTATTTTGCTGTGTGACCTGGAGTTTTATTTTGCTGTGTGACCTGGAGTTTTATTTTGCTGTGTGACCTGGAGTTTTATTTTGCTGTGTGACCTGGAGTTTTATTTTGCTGTGTGACCTGGTTTATTTTGAGAGCACCATTTAGACTAAGGCAATGCATAACAATATTTCATGCCAACACTCATCTCTACACTGCTCAAACAAGACAGGCTGCCTCCTGCCATTGTATGCTTCCATGCAGTTCCTGGGTCACACACACAGTTTCTCCTGTTTATTCTCTCAGTATGCTGTCCATGCACTCAACATATTATTCCAAAACAAGAGAGATGTTGCTTTCCACCTTGCTTCTTAATATGAATCCATGTTTTCTCTATTATACTATGATTTTGCCAGGTTGGGTAGGTTACTTTCTAAATGTAATCCATTACAGTTACTAGTTACCTGTCCAAAATTGTAATCAGTAATGTAACTTTTGGATTACCCAAACTCGGTAACGTAATCTGATTGGTGGGTTGGTTATGTAGGCTTCTTCTAACCCATCGCTTTCTACTAAATATACTAATACGATTAAATTATATATTTGAATTATATCAGCATGAATTATATTGAGCAATAAAAGCCCCACTTTTATTCCATAGGCTGGGATCCTTACTATGCAGCTGTTGTTCCATAGGCTGGGATCCTCACTATGCAGCTGTTGTTCCATAGGCTGGGATCCTCACTATGCAGCTGTTGTTCCATAGGCTGGGATCCTCACTATGCAGCTGTTGTTCCATAGGCTGGGATCCTCACTATGCAGCTGTTGTTCCATAGGCTGGGATCCTCACTATGCAGCTGTTGTTCCATAGGCTGGGATCCTCACTATGCAGCTGTTGTTCCATAGGCTGGGATCCTCACTATGCAGCTGTTGTTCCATAGGCTGGGATCCTCACTATGCAGCTGTTGTTCCATAGGCTGGGATCCTCACTATGCAGCTGTTGTTCCATAGGCTGGGATCCTCACTATACAGCTGTTATTCCATAGGCTGGGATCCTCACTATGCAGCTGTTGTTCCATAGGCTGGGATCCTCACTATGCAGCTGTTGTTCCATAGGCTGGGATCCTCACTATGCAGCTGTTGTTCCATAGGCTGGGATCCACACTATGCAGCTGTTGTTCCATAGGCTGGGATCCTTACTATACAGCTGTTGTTCCATAGGCTGGGATCCTTACTATGCAGCTGTTATTCCATAGGCTGGGATCCTCACTATACAGCTGTTGTTCCATAGGCTGGGATCCTTACTATACAGCTGTTGTTCCATAGGCTGGGATCCTCACTATACAGCTGTTGTTCCATAGGCTGGGATCCTCACTATACAGCTGTTATTCCATAGGCTGGGATCCTCACTATACAGCTGTTGTTCCATAGGCTGGGATCCTCACTATACAGCTGTTGTTCCATAGGCTGGGATCCTCACTATACAGCTGTTATTCCATAGGCTGGGATCCTCACTATACAGCTGTTGTTCCATAGGCTGGGATCCTCACTATGCAGCTGTTGTTCCATAGGCTGGGATCCTCACTATACAGCTGTTATTCCATAGGCTGGGATCCCCACTATGCAGCTGTTGTTCCATAGGCTGGGATCCTCACTATGCAGCTGTTATTCCATAGGCTGGGATCCTCACTATGCAGCTGTTGTTCCATAGGCTGGGATCCCCACTATGCAGCTGTTGTTCCATAGGCTGGGATCCTCACTATACAGCTGTTGTTCCATAGGCTGGGATCCTCACTATGCAGCTGTTGTTCCATAGGCTGGGATCCTCACTATGCAGCTGTTGTTCCATAGGCTGGGATCCTCACTATGCAGCTGTTGTTCCATAGACTGGGATCCTCACTATACAGCTGTTGTTCCATAGGCTGGGATCCTCACTATGCAGCTGTTGTTCCATAGGCTGGGATCCTCACTATGCAGCTGTTGTTCCATAGGCTGGGATCCTCACTATGCAGCTGTTGTTCCATAGGCTGGGATCCTCACTATGCAGCTGTTGTTCCATAGGCTGGGATCCTCACTATGCAGCTGTTGTTCCATAGGCTGGGATCCTCACTATACAGCTGTTGTTCCATAGGCTGGGATCCTCACTATGCAGCTGTTGTTCCATAGGCTGGGATCCTCACTATGCAGCTGTTGTTCCATAGGCTGGGATCCTCACTATGCAGCTGTTGTTCCATAGGCTGGGATCCTCACTATGCAGCTGTTGTTCCATAGACTGGGATCCTCACTATACAGCTGTTGTTCCATAGGCTGGGATCCTCACTATGCAGCTGTTGTTCCATAGGCTGGGATCCTCACTATGCAGCTGTTGTTCCATAGGCTGGGATCCTCACTATGCAGCTGTTGTTCCATAGGCTGGGATCCTCACTATGCAGCTGTTGTTCCATAGGCTGGGATCCTCACTATGCAGCTGTTGTTCCATAGGCTGGGATCCTCACTATACAGCTGTTGTTCCATAGGTTGGGATCCGCACTATGCAGCTGTTGCAAGAGCGCATTTTTCACTGGCTGTCCACTGGTTTCAAAAACAATGATTGATAGGCAGCTTAAACTTCTTGAATTCAAACATTATTGGATTCAAATACACATTTAGATTTGTGAACAGCCATCCACAACAACCACAATCCGCAAGGCGCCAATAGCTAAATTTGTGAGCAGCAATGTGATTCACATCAATGCGCTATGTAGATATGAATAATAAGTGATATCCGTATCGTCGTAGACTACACTGCCACTGTCATCCTTACCTCCAAGCGTTTATTCAAGTTGGATAATCTATGGATGCGGACAGCAGTCGCACCATTGGAAGACATAGCTTGGACTGTAGCCTACAAAAGCCTATTCCTGCTCTTTCCCCGGTATCCATCAAACCCATTTGGTGTGTCATAGTGGTCTCTTAAACGTTCGCCTTTTTTCAATGCTAATTTGAATGTCATTAAGAAAATAGAGCAACCATTCTTTCTGAATTTAAAAGTAATCCTCAGAGTAATCATGTAGTTTTTCAAAAGTATCTGCAGTCAGATTACAATATTTTTGCTGGTAACGTAGCGGATTACAGTTATTTTGATTTCTTTTCTGAATCAGGAGCACCAGTACTACCAATTATGTTTTCTTAAATTTGATTTAGAGCCCTGGACGCAGTGTTCTGCTGTGTGTGAAAGGATGTTCTAACTATCATGTACTAACCCAGGTGGAGGGCTATACTCTGCTCACCACACAACCTTACCCAACCTTATACTCATTTGTTTACTGTTGTCTTTCTCATCTCGTCCCTGTCTCTTCCTCTCCTCTCTGACATCGTCTCTCTCTCTCTCTTTCTTCACCCCCCTCTCTCTCAACCCTGTTTCTTTCCCTGTTCTCTGTATCCCCCCCCCCTCTCTCTCTTTCTGTATCTCCCTGCTCTGTTCTCTTCCACAGTATCACTACTAAGTTGGAGCGTGCTCTGGAAAAGGTGGCCCCCCTCCTCAGGGAGATCTTTGTGGACTTTGCACCGTTCCTCTCTAGGACCCTGTTGGGAAGCCATGGCCAAGAGCTGCTCATAGAAGGTACAGGTGCTGTGTAGAATCTCTCTCGTTCCTCCTCCAACTGTGTGTGGAATCCCTCCCGCCATCCATCCCTCAGTCTGTCTGTCCTTTCCTGGCCCTCCTTATGTCCACTGGCTGCTGTGTCACTGCTGGATGCCTAGTAATATATCCCAGAGAGGGCTACCACATACACACTCACACACGCGCACATGCGCACACACGCGCACATGCACACACGATTAACAATTATGGAGAGTTGACAGGTGTGAATGTTGTCTGATCCCTTCACTCAGCCTGTCTGTCCATCTGTCAGAACGCTGGCAGATACACACACCTCACCGCTGAGCACAGACCAGGCAAACACAACACACTTCATCAACACAACAGAGCCAGTATTCATAAAACATAGTACAAGAGATGGGATCAGTCCTACTTTGAGATGATATGCCCAGACCTTTACCAAGGAACAGAGGCTGTTTTTCCTCCCAGGCTGAATCAGGGCCCTGGTGGCAAGTCTCTCCATTTAGTAGCAATTACCAGCCATCCATCACTCAAATTACCCGGGGTCGCAGCCCGAGTGCCCTCTCAGCCACCCCCATCTCCCCTCCTCCTCTCCTCCTCACCCCTCTTCTCCCCCTCTCTAGACATGTTGTCAGTGTGGTAATTATGTTCAGCCACCCTGGCCTGGCCCCTGGCCCATGATGCACTTGGAGTTGAGAGGGAGGCCCCTGATCGAACAGAGTTGTCGTTGTGATGGCCTCCCCTCTCTCTGTCTCCTTTCCTTCCTCCCCTACCTCTCCTCTTTCTGTCTCCTCTCCTTCCTCCTTCCTCCCCTACCTCCCCTCTCTGTCTCCTCCCCTTCCTCCCCTACCTCCCCTCTCTCTGGCTCCTCTCCTTCCCCCTTCTTCCCCTACCTCTCCTCTCCTCCCTCCCCCTACCTCTCCTCTCTCTGCCTCTCCTCTCCTTCCCCCTTCCTCCCCTACCTCTCCTCTCTCTGGCTCCTCTCCTTCCCCCTCCCTCCCCTCTCCTCTCCTCCCTCCCCTCTCCTCTCCTCCCTCCCCTACCTCTCCTCTCCTCCCTCCCCTCCCCTCTCCTCCCCTCCCCTCTCCTCCCTCCCCTCTCCTCTTCCCCCTCCCCTACCTCTCCTCTCCTCCCTCTCCTCTCCTCTCCTCCCTCCCCTACCTCCCCTCTCTCTGTCTCTCCTCTCCTCTCCTCCCTCCCCTACCTCTCCTCTCTCTGCCTCTCCTCTCCTTCCCCCTTCCTCCCCACCCTCCACTCTTTTTGCCTCTTCACTCCTCTCCCCTGCCTCTCCTTTCCCTGCCTCCCCCTCTCTTTATGAACCCCCCTCCCTCCCTGCCCAACCCATCAGCACACTGCTCGACAATTCCACATTCACTTCAATGATTTAACCCTGCCCTGCTCACAGGAAAGGCCTGTTCAGAGGGGCAGACCCTGTTTAAATCGAAAACATTTAGTTTGTGTACCAGCGTACAGCCAGGGTCCATGGTCATTAGGCCAGCATACCAAAGTAGGGCCGGGGTCACTATGGGCCAGGGTCACCCTACCACCTGACCCCCTGTGTCAGAGAGAGCTGAGTGATGGGAGAACTGGTCATTGCAGTAACAAGAGGTCAGCCGTGGTAGACTAGCTGTGTGTGTGTGTGTGTCTGTGTGTGTGTGTGTGTAATAGGACATCTGTAGCTGTCTGTGAACTAGAGAGGGTCACATCCCCTGTTTACAACAGTCTCAGTCTCAGACCATGTCAGTGCTGTGCAAGAACAGGAGGAAGATTCACACTCTTCACATTATACAATAGTGTACTTTGTCTCCATCCAAAGTAGCACCCTATTTCCTATGTAGTGCACTGCTTTTGATCAAAGCAAATAGGGCTCTTGTCAACGTAATGCACTGCAGATGGAATAGGGTGCCATTTGGGACACACTCTTTGTCACTTTGTCTCTATCTCAGTGGTTTCAGGAAGCTAAATGTTTTTATTATTGTAACATGTTAGGTTATTTACCATTTCCGATTCTGGCAAGCTCTTTCTTTGCATCAACGGTAAAACGGAAGAGATGTTTGACATCCCTGAGATGGTCTGTCTGTGTGTTTATCAAAATGTTGACATCTCATCCCTGGTTGTCGACTCATGCTGTCAATCACACTGACTGACGTCTTCATGTAACCATGCCAACGGGCCCTGGCCCCACCAGCCCATAATGATTCCTCCAGAGTGTCTTCTTCTCTGGTAGTGACTACAATGTTAGCCCCTCCCACATGTCATTGGTGAGGTTTCGCAGTGACTTATATGAAGGAAAGTAAGACTGTCATGTGTGTTGTATGACAACTCTGCTTCTAACTCTCTGTTCTGTCTTCCCTCCAGGTCTGGTGTGTATGAAATCCAGCACCTCTGTCGTGGAACTGGTCATGTTGCTCTGCTCTCAGGTGAGATTCTCTCTTTCTCCTCACATATCCCTAATTTTCTCTCCCACTCTGCTTCATCCTACCTCCTCACACATCCCTCTCTTCCCCACACTCCCTCCATTCTCTCTTCTCTATCTCTTCTGTCCTCTTTTTTCGTCTCCCTCTCGCCTCCACACCTCTGCTCCCTGTGATGTACTATAAAGGTGAGGCTGCTTCCAGCTCCAGGTCTCTGGGTCGTGCCACGAAATGAGTCCCTTTTGCCTCCCTTTTAAGTAGAGATTGTGCACCAATATTCCATTTTAAAAGCCTGTTACATTAAATGACGTGCCATTTAATATAGACCACATTGAAAACTCCATAAATCTGTGCCAAAGTTCCTTCTGTGCACTTTGTGATTTCTAGCAAGATTTGAACCCTCTGAACCCCAGGTTCTCAACCGTCACTGTAAAGTCATCATTATTTTGTTACTTTGACAAAGTCATTTCTAAAGAT
Organism: Oncorhynchus kisutch; assembly: GCF_002021735.2. Taxonomy (NCBI): domain Eukaryota; kingdom Metazoa; phylum Chordata; class Actinopteri; order Salmoniformes; family Salmonidae; genus Oncorhynchus; species Oncorhynchus kisutch. Next base: position 32,538,402 of record NC_034191.2, read on the forward strand.
GATCATTTATTGAATGTGATTAGTGATTCATTTTAAGAAAAATAAATAACCTGTCCCTCATTTTAAGGTCAACCCGGTGACATGAGCTGAACTCACTACTCGACTAAAGGACCTTACAATTACCTGTATGTGTGTACAGAGATGGGGCAGTCATACAAAAAGGATGTTAACCACTCTTATCGGACACACAATGAGTCCCTGCAACTTAATATGCCATTTGTTAAGCACATTTGTACTCCTGATCTAAATTAGACTTGCCATAACAAAGAGGTTGAACACTTATTGACTCAAGACATTTCAGCTTTTAATAAAAACAATTCTAACATTTTCTACAAACAAAATTCCACTTTGACAGAAAATCTAAATGTAATACATTTTAGCTGTAACACAACAAACTGTGTAAAAAGTCAATGGGTCTCAATTCTTTGTAAAGGCACTGTATATAAACTCTGGATTGTTAATGCTATGTATTGGCCACTGAGAGGCTCTGAAGCCACCGATCGGCCATATTAGAACTCCCCAGTAGAGCTGTCCTCCTTAGTAATGAATGGAATTCTACAGTGTTTCAGATAAATGTTTCAAGGACAAGTATGTTAAGTATGTTTTTCTTGCCGTGGGGACATTAACATTAGCAATCTAAAAAAAGTATACTTTAAGGAATTGTTTTAATATATTTTTAATTGTACTTGTGTTTTTAGGTCACATAATATAATTTAAAGTATGCATTAAGGTGTCTGTATTAGAATACATGTTTCAAAATGAATGTAGACATTAATACATGCATTTCTATTGTTTTTTTTACAATGGTGGGGGAGTGCCAAGACATCACCCCCTATCAGCCATCTAGTGTCTACATGAATCATTGGTTAAGTCTCTTATGTCTCAAAGGGTCACCGTCCCAATGTAGCAGTAAGAACACAACAGGAGATAGTTAACATACCTTCTCTCTGCAGGGCCAGTCAGTCAGTCCATAAGGAAGGCATTAGGTGGTGCCTCTCTCGCTGAGTATCCAGTCTGCAGGGATGGAGGCTGCAGTAGTAGGCACATTGTCCGGAGCCCAGGGCCCCTGCAGTGGCGCAGCCGGCCAATCCTGCAGTATGGAGCCAGTCAGCCCGTCAGCTCCCATACATACCCATGCATCTGTTATTAGAGGTCTGAGATTAAGGAGCATTCCTCTCTGTCTACTCACACAACCGCCCGAGACTTGCAGTAGTGAATCACGCTGTTACTGCTGTTCTTTTGAAGTTTCTGAGGGAATGTTCCATGAGTCTTTCTCTCTTATGGCGGTCTGTCTTTCTGTATGCTAACCTAGCACTGTTGCTCTGGGATGTCTACCCTCTTTTCCCAGCTCCTGGACTTACTGAGGTCTGGGAGTGTCAGAGAGCCGTGTACCCCCCCCCCCCCCCTTTCACAAAGTCACCCCCCCCCCCTGTTCCCCCCACCGCAGACACAGATAGTATTACTGTGGCTCCAATAGTTCCTGCCATTAGGGACTCCTGGGATGAAGCCCAGCCTGAGATATCGACCAGTCAGAGAGGCTGAAAGTGGATCTGCTTGGCCTGAGTTGGAACCACAGCTAGCTATATCCAGCAGCACTGGCAGGGATGGGCACAGTGAGACTGGTTAATCCTGATCTGATTCCATCAGTAGTTACTTTCCTGTATGGGCCTAGGTCAAGGCTGTATGGAGCGAGGACAAGTCTGTAAGGAGTGAGGACAAGGCTGTAAGGAGTGAGGACAAGGCTGTATGGGGTGAGGACAAGGCTGTATGGGGTGAGGACAAGGCTGTATGGAGCGAGGACAAGTCTGTAAGGAGTGAGGACAAGGCTGTATGGGGTGAGGACAAGGCTGTATGGGGCTAGGACAAAGTTGTATGGGGCTAGGACAAGGCTGTATGGGGCTAGGACAAGGCTGTATGGGGCTAGGACAAGGTTGTATGGGGCTAGGACAAGGCTGTATGGGGCTAGGACAAGGCTGTATGGGGCTAGGACAAGGTTGTATGGGGCTGGGACTGTATGGGGCTAGGACAAGGTTGTATGGGGCTAGGACAAGGCTGTATGGGGCTAGGACAAGGCAGTATGAGGCTGGGGCTGTATGGGGCTAGGGCAAGGCTGTATGGAGCTGGGATTGGGGCAAGGCTGTATGGAGCTAAAACAAGGCTGAATGGGGATAGAACAAGGCTTTATGGGGCTGGGACTGTATGGGGCTAGGACAAGGCTGTATGGGGCTGGGACAAGGCTGTATGGGGCATGGACAATGCTGTATAGAGCTAGGGCTGTACAGAGCTAGGACAAGGCTGAAATGGAGCTGGGACTGTATGGGGATAGGACAAGGCTGAATGGGGCTAGGACAATGCTATATGGGGCTAGGACAATGCTGTAGGGGTTATGGACAGGGCTGTATGGGACTGGGACTGTATGGGACTAGGACAAGGCTGTATGGGGCTAGGACAAGGCTTTATGGGGCTGGGACAAGGCTGTATGGGGCTAGGACCAGGCTGTATGGAGCTGGGGCTGAATGGGGCTAGGACAAGGCTGTATGGGGCTAGGACAATGCTGTAGGGGGTATGGACAAGGCTGTATGGGACTGAGACTGTATGGGGCTAGGACAAGGCTGTATGGAGATGGGGCTGTAATGTGGCTAGGACAAGGCTGTATGGGGCTAGGACCAGGCTGTATGGAGCTGGGGCTGAATGGGGCTAGGACAAGGCTGTATGGGGCTAGGACAAGGCTGTATGGGGCTGGGACAAGGCTGTATGGGGCTAGGACAAGGCTGTATGGAGCTGGGGCTGAATGGGGCTAGGACCAGGCTGTATGGGGCTAGGACAAGGCTATATGGGGCTAGGACAATGCTGTATGGGGCATGGACAAGGCTGTATGGGACTGGGACTGTATTGGGCTAGGACAAGGCTGTATGGAGCTGGGACTGTATGGGGCTAGGACAATGCAGTATGGGGCTAGGACCAGGCTGTCTGGAGCTAGGACACGGCTGTATGGAGCTGAGACTGTATGGGGCTGGGACAAGGCTGTGTGTGGCTGGGGCTGTAGGGGGCTAGGACAAGGCTGTATGGGGCTGGGACAAGGCTGTGTGTGGCTGGGGCTGTAGGGGGCTGGGACAAGGCTGTGTGTGGCTGGGGCTGTAGGGGGCTGGGACAAGGCTGTGTGTGGCTGGGGCTGTAGGGGGCATGGACGGGCAGCAGACTGTGTATCTCTTCACAGACGGCCTGGTGAATGAGAAGGTCAAACAGCTCTGTTTCTTGTAACAGCTTAAACACACAGGGGATCTGCAGTGGATCCTGGGAGATTTACTGACAGAGAGCCTCCAGATGTGGAGAGCAGAGCAGATAAAAGACTACAGCCTCGCTCTGACAGCCTGGATTGAGACGCCACAGTACTGTTGTCTGCCTGTCGCCTACTGATGTTGGGGCTGTATGTAGGGCTGCAGAGGAACAAGAGGCTTGTGTGTAACAAACAATTTAAAACAATGAAATTCAGGACCCCTTAACCAATAGGATAATCTTCCTAGGTTAAACACTCCCAGACACCACAGATTGTAAGCTTGTCTTATCTGAGCCCCCCCTGTCTTATCCCCCCCCCCCCCCCCTGGTTGCAGGTCAGCCCATAGCTAGATATTCTGGATTCTGTTGCAGGTCAGCCCATAGCTAGATATTCTGGATTCTGTTGCAGGTCAGCCCATAGCTAGATATTCTGGATTCTGTTGCAGGTCAGCCCATAGCTAGATATTCTGGATTCTGTTGCAGGTCAGCCCATAGACAGAGGTTCTGGGTTCTTTTTCTCTGCATCTACATGAAGGATCATGTTGCTTCCTCCTGGAGAAGCATGTCAGGCCTAATTCCCTTCAAACAGGCAACAATGGGCTTTCCTGAAATCCCTGCAATCGCAGCACAGCCCCTTTAGAGCCCTGCTGCACAGAAGAAGAAGAAAACTCCGGGGATGAAAGCATCTGTAACGGTAACCAGAGAGTTTACTGTACTGTAACTCAGTTAGACAAGATAGAGGTTCAGACTGAGTTTTCCCCCTCCTACCTGATGTCACTCTCCTGGCGCTGCATGAGACATCTGCTTTGATTTCCGAATATATATTTTTGTCACGTGAGTGCGGTGCGAACAGATCCTCAGAAGACTGGCCGAACATGAGCCCTGTCCAAATCAGTAACAGCCTATTGTGGAGCGGATACTGTAGCAGAGAGAGAGAGAGATAGAGGTCAGGATAAATCATGTGGAGACCAGATGCCCAGCATATCAGTGCCGTCTCTCTCACTTAAGGTGACTGTGTGAGGTGGAACTGTGTTCTCTAGCCTGGTGCAGTCTGTCCCACACTACAGCAACTATGGCACTACCATGCTACCATACACTATTTGGCAATCTGTTGTTAATACCGTTTCTGAGATGCACAATCTCATTTGTTAGCCCCGTCTATGCGTGAGATTCAGTTGGTTTTACACCTGACACTTGGCTAGCATTGAAAACTGGGAAACTTTCCCCCTTCTATATTCCTTCTCTATTCTCTTTCTATTGTGAACTGTGGCCTCCTCTGTTTTCCCTTTCATTTGCTCCTCAGTGAGTGAGGTTCCCACAGTGCAAGGCCCTCTCCTCCGCTCCCAAACTGCTTTTTAATCATTCCCAGACCGGGTAGTGATGGTGCTGGGGAGAGGGTGGGGGGTGCCCCGGGGCCGCAGCCACTCTAGGATCCGGCTCCACACTGCTGTAGATGGCTCTCCTCTCCTCAGTCATCTGTCAGTGTGCAGACAGAGGAAATGGCTGTATTTAAGGCTGAGGATACAGTTTCATCCCCAATTACATCTCTCCTGTGTTTACTGATCTGTTCACAGAGGAAGGTCTCGTCCCAAATGCCACACTATTCCCTATGTAGTGCACTAACTTTTGACTAGGGTCCATAGGGCTGATCAAAGGAGTGCATAGAATGCCATTTGGGACACTTGCGAAGAAAAGAGGCAAGCTCACATGCCGGGCAGAGATGCAGCTTTTTATAGCCCGCACTTCTCTTTGAAAGGATTCAATGACCTTGATGCCTTCTTAGCTTCTAATTAAAGTAAGGAAACAATTGAATGTGCGATGGCCATTTGAATTGCAGTGGAGACTAGCCATGCAGAGAGATCCATTTATTTGTCATAGACTCTGTAGATTATTATCACCATGACTGTTTTTATTGGACATGTTTTTTTGGTTTTGGAAATATTTTTCTGATTTGTGAAGCTTTCAGGGCAAAGTGTTCCATAATAGTTTTTTATCACTATGTTATTGTTATTTTATTGCCTGCCTATGATTTTTATTGCAAATTTGCCCGTTGATATGTTTTTATAGCCACCGCCTAGTAGCGCTGATTAGAATGTTATAAACTGTGGGTTTTTATGTCTTTAACTGTTTACAGACTGAGTTTGAATAGCAAATGAAAGAGCAGACAGCCCTGTCTCTGTATTTGAAGTAGGTGTTGTTAGTACACACCCAAGCTATCAGAGAACAATATAGCATCCTAATCCAAGTCAAAAAGTTTTTGCCAAAGCTGAATCTCTCCAGCGTCTTGAAACGGTAACCTCACTGGACCTTGTGGAAGGCTTTGTCTGACATACAGCCATGGAGCCAGTATATGTGACTAACTATCCAGCGTTTCTCCTCTCTGCTCCTCGTTCTCTTCTCCTCTCCTCTCCTCCTCCTGTCTCAGGAGTGGCAGAACTCGATCCAGAAAAATGCAGGCCTTGCCTTCATTGAGCTCATCAATGAGGGAAGGTAGGTATCATATTCACACACTCGCACACAAGCACCCGCGCACACACACACACACACACACCCGCGCACACACACACACATACACACACACACGCACCCGCGCACACACACACACACACCATATGTTTTACTATCCTTGTGGGGACCTAAAATGAAAAATGTCCATTCAAAATCGTATTTTTCCTGACCCCTAAACCTAACCATTACCCCTAACCCTAATTGTAACCCTAGCCCTTAACCTAACCCCTAACCCTAATTGTAACCCTGGCCCTAAACCTAACCCCTAACCCTAATTGTAACCCTAGACCTAAACCTAACCCCTAACCCTAATTGTAACCCTAGCCCTAAACCTAACCCCTAACCCTAATTGTAACCCTAGCCCTAAACCTAACCCCTAACCCTAATTGTAACCCTAGCCCTAAACCTAACCCCTAACCCTAAAATAGCTGGGAAATGTCCCCATGAGGGAGAATTTTCCTTGTTTTACTATCCTTGTGTGGACTTTTGTGGATTTCCGGTACACACACCACACATACACACACACACACACCAGCTCTGAGCAGGTTGTTAGGTTCAGTGGCAGCAGTAGATTAGCAGTAAGCTGCCAGCTCCTAGAGTGTGGGGTGCTGTACTGTGTACTGCAGTGTGCTCTATAGGGGTTAAGGTAAATACAATTGGTATGGTAGTGTGACGTAACAATATAAACAAGATAGTGTATCCCCTCTGTCTGTGTATTCCTCACCCCCCCTCTGTGAGTGTGGCAGGTTCAGATCAAGCAGGGTGTTATAGAACAGATCAGCCTCCATGTCCATCTGGTGACCCATCTGTGTAACCCTCTTACATCCAAACTGCCCAGCGTCAGCCTTATGCCCCAAGTCCAGCCCTATACCCCAGGCCCAGCCCTATATCCCAGTGCAGCCTCACTGTGCCCAACCCATCCCTGTCTTAGCCCTCCCTGGCACCTCCCCTGCCCCCATGTTGGGCCTGGATAAAGAGCCTTACTCAATTGTGGCCTGGCCGGTCTGTCACTCCATTACACTGCCACTCTACCACTCTGTCACACGGCGCTGTCCAGGGTGCTGCTGGCAGATCTCATCTCTCCTACACTACCACGATCTCTGTACTGTGGACACCTGAACTGCATCCCAAATGGAACCCTATTACTTATGTAGTGCACTACTTTTTAACAGGGCTCTGGTCAAAAGTAGTGCACTATATAGGGAACAGGGTTTGGGACAGAGACCTGCTATCTCTAACCAACCAGCATATCAGCCATCTGCAGACTTCTGAACGATAACCGAACAGCTAACCAAACTGTCCTGTATTTCTCTCTAACCTATCAGCTAATAAACTATCTAAGATAACCAGCTAACTAACTAACTACAATCCTAGTTGAGAACATTAACATCTAAAGGAGGAGAGGGAGAATTGTTCAGGACTCAGAGTGTAGTTGTAGTTAAAAGCTTGTCAACACTAATCTGATGACTGCAGTTCTATGAGGCCTCTCCCCGAGACAGAGGATACTTCCAAAATGGCACCCTATTACCTAGGTAGTGCACTACTTTTGACTCGTGCTATTATTGAAATAGGTTGTCATTTGGGATGCAGAAGAGGGTATCAGAAGCTCTGTAATTAAAGTAAAGCAGACCTAATTGGGTGTAAAATGGCATATAATCTCCACATAGAAGCCTGGGCGTTTTCAATTATTAATAAGATTGAAGTGTGGGCAGAAGCAGGTAGCATGTACACCAGGCAGGCTGAGGAATCATTCAACCATGGGAGGAGAAGCGATCAGGGCCAGAGATGTCGGGGGGGGGGGGGTCTGTCTGTCTATGTGTCTCTGTGTTTTCAGGTTGTTGTGTCATGCTATGAAGGACCACATAGATGTGTTAACTGACTGACTAACTAGTATTCTGTCTGTCTGTTCCAGATTGCTGTGTCATGCTATGAAGGACCACATCGTGCGTGTTGCCAACGAGGCAGAGTTCATCCTCAACAGACAGAGAGCAGAAGACGTCCATAAACACGCTGAGTTTGAGGTACAGCACATATATACAGTATATATAGTACCAGTCAAGTTTGGACACACCTACTCATTCAAGGGTTTTTCTTAATTGTATACTATTTTATACATTGTAGAATAATAGTGAAGACATCAAAACTATGAAATAACCAAAAAAGTGTTATACAAATCCAAATTACAATGTTATACAAATATATTTTAGATTCTTCAAAGTAGCCACCCTTTGCCTTGATGACTGCTTTGCACACTCTTGGCATTCTCTCAACCAACTTCACCTGGAATGCTTTTCCAAAACTCTTGGAGTTCCCACATATGCTGAGCACTTGTTGGCTGCTTTTCCTTCACTTTGCGGTCCAACACATCCCAAACCATCTCAATTGGGTTGAGGTCGGGTGATTGCGAAGGCCTTGTCATCTGATGCAGCATTCCATCACTTCTTGGACAAATAGCCCTCACACAGCCTGGAGGTATATTGGGTCATTGTCCTGTTGAAAAACAAATGATAGTCCCACTAAGCCCAAACCAGATGGGATGGCGTATTGCTGCAGAATGCTGTGGTAGCCATGCTGGTTAAGTGTGCTTTGAATTCTAAATAAATCACTGACAGTGTCACCATCAAAGCACCCCCACACCATCACACCTCCTCCTCCATGCTTCTTGGTGGGAACCACACATGCAGAGATCATCCGTTCACCTACTCTGCGTCTCACAAAGACACCGAGGTTGGAACCAAAAATCTCAAATTTGGACTCATCAGACCAAATGGCAAATTTCCACTGTTCTAATATCCATTGCTCGTGTTTCTTGGCCCAAGCAAGTCTCTTATTTTTATTGGTTTCCAGGTTACTACCTCATGGAGCTGGTTGAGAGAATGCCAAGAGTGTGCAAAGCTGTCATCAAGGCAAAGGGTGGCTACTTTGAAGAATTTAAAATATATATATTCATTTGTTTAACTCTTTCTTGGTCACTACATGATTCCATATGTGTTTCCAGTTGTAGTTTTGATGTCTTCACTATTTTTCTGCAATGTAGAAAACAGTAAAATAAAGAAAACCCCTTGAATGAGTAGGTGTGTCCGAACTTTTGACTGGTACTGTATATAGTAGGCCTACAGTGCAGATAGTACATTATCTAATCTTGTCAAATGACTACAGCAGCCTTGATAGTCCCTGCTCTGGAGAGACTGACTTCAGTACTGCATCCCAAATGGCACCCTATTCCAAGCATAGTGCACTACTTTTGACCAGAGCCCATTGAAATAGGGTGACATTTGGGAGGCAGCCCGGGTCTGTGAGAGAATAGCACTGGATTAGCAGCAGCTCAGTACTCCTGTAGTCCCTGTGTCTCCCCATGAGGATTATGGCCTTACCATTAGGCCACTCTAAGGGATTATAATAACCAGCCTGCAAGCAATATCAATAAGTAGACTGAACGATATGCCAGCTATATTCATATCTGGTCTTATTGGCTTTAAGCCCGTCCAACAGTGTAATGAGTCTACCCCAGAGACAGTACTTACACCACATATCAAACACACTGTCTGTTCTCACTACAAAGCATCAGAACACCAACACTCTCATTATTGATTTCTGTAGGAATTAGAGGACGTCTGCAGTAATTAGACAGTATCTGCATGCCAAATGGCACCCTATTCTCTTCATAGTAGGCTCTCAAAAGTAGTGCACCATATAAGGAATAGGGCGCAGTCAGTCTTTAGTAATGCTACTTTCTGTGTCTAATTAATTCTTTATTAAATGGAAGGAAGCCTGAGAAGGTTGTATTACCATACAGTAGTGGAGAGGAGAGAGGAGCAGCTTTCTGAGCACAGGGAGAGGCTCTGTTCAGAGGAATGTCATGCCTCTTTTAGACAGCAGGTAGAGCTGCTCTATCTCTCTTTCTCTTCTCACTCACTTCCTTTCACTCACTCACTCACTCTGTCTGTCTGTCTGTCTGTCTGTCTGTCTGTCTGTCTGTCTGTCTGTCTGTCTGTCTGTCTGTCTGTCTGTCTGTCTGTCTGTCTGTCTGTCTGTCTGTCTGTCTCTTTCTCTCTCTCTCTCTTTCTCTCTCTCTCTCTGTCTCTTTCTCTCTCTCTCTCTGTCTCTTTCTCTCTCTCTCTCTGTCTTTCTCTCTCGCTCTCTGTCTTTCACTCTCTGTCTCTTTCTCTCTCTCTGTCTATCTCTCTTTCTCTCTCTCTGTCTCTCTCTCTCGCTCTCTCTCTGTCTCTCAAATTTAAATTCAAGCTGCTTTATTGGCATGAAAAACATTGTAAATATTGCCAAAGCAACAATGTATACAATATATATTGTAATACAATTATAAAGAATAAATAAGAATAATATAAAATGGTAGTAAATAATAATACAACAATTTTAACAAAAATAATAGCAATATAATGGTAACAGTCAATAGTAGAAATGTAATAAATATAAAAATATAAATATGGAAAATGAAACTATAACTAACTAAAAATGGTCATCTTCACCATTACAGTACTACAACTTCCATCACCATCATTAAACTGCTATCATTACCATTACCACCCATACCACTACTATTTGGAATGATAAACAACAATTATAATAGTAATAACAATAATAGTAATAATAAGTAAGTTACTGCTTACTATGCAGATGTTATTATTCGGTGTCCCTCAGGCTATGGCAGGAAAATACATATTTGGCTGCAAGAGGAGCTCCTTCGCCCATGAGTATTTTTAGGTTTTCCTCTGGGTTTAATAAGTTAAAACCTGGAATAAATGTAGTAATTTCTGTGAATAATGAATCTCTTTGTGAGGAATATTTATCACAGTAAAGGACAAAGTGCATCTCTGTCTCTATCTCCCCTGTCGTGCAGTGACCACATACACGCTCCTCTTTGGGTAGCCATGTCTTTTTTATGTCTGCTGGTTTCTATTGCCAATTGATGGTCACTCAGCCTCTACTTGGTAAGGATCTGTCTCTGCTTCGTATCTCTGACAGAGGAGAGATAATCAGCCAGTTCATATTCTCTGTTTAGGGTCAGATAGCAATTTAGTCGGCATTGGGATTTTGTTTCGTTTTTCCAATGTTGTAAATATGAGTCTTTTGACTGGTTCATAATTTTGTTTATTGCAATTCTTTCTTTTGAAGCAGTGCTGGTGTCAGCTTGGTTGGTGAGGTCGAACACCAGCTGACTGAGAGGGCTCGTTTCTGGGCTCAGCTCTTGGGTTTGAAGTGCTTTCAATTGTAGACTTGAATTTGGACTTGAATTTAGACTTGAATTTAGACTTGAATTTGGACTTGAATTTAGATGCAGCCAAAGTTTGAATGATCTTTTCTGTATTTTCATTACTAAAATCAAATCAAATCAAATGTTATTTGTCACATACACATGGTTAGCAGATGTTAATGCGAGTGTAGTGAAATGCTTGTGCTTCTAGTTTCGACAATGCAGTAATAACCAACGAGTAATCTAACCTAACAATTTCACAACTACCTTATACACACAAGTGTAAAGGGATGAAGAATAAAGAATATGTACATAAAGATATATGAATGAGTGATGGTACAGAGCGGCATAGGCAAGGTGCAGTAGATGGTATCGAGTACAGTATATACATATGAGATGAGTATTGTAGGGTATGTAAACATTATATTAAGTGGCATTGTTTAAAGTGGCTAGTGATACATTTTTTACATGTATGGCAGCAGCCACTCAATGTTAGTGGTGGCTGTTTAACAGTCTGATGGCCTTGAGATAGAAGCTGTTTTTCAGTCTCTCGGTCACTGCTTTGATGCACCTGTACTGACATCGCCTTCTGGATGATAGCGGGGTGAACAGGCAATGGCTCGGGTGGTTGTTGTCCTTGATCTTTATGGCCTTCCTGTGACATCAGGTGGTGTAGGTGTCCTGGAGGGCAGGTAGTTTGCTCCCAGTGATGCGTTGTGCAGACCTCACTACCCTCTGGAGAGCCTTACGGTTGTGGGCGGAGCAGCTGCCGTACCAGGCGGTGATACAGTCTGACAGGATGCTCTCGATTGTGCATCTGTAAAAGTTTGTGAGTGCTTTTGGTGACAAAACCGAATTTCTTCAGCCTCCTGAGGTTGAACAGGAGAGGGCTCAGAACGCACCCTTGTGGGGCCCCAGTGTTGAGGATCAGCAGGGTGGAGATGTTGTTACCTACCCTTGTGAAAATAATTATGTTCTTTGTTTTTTTTTTATTGCACACTTGTTTTCTGTGTACATACATTTTATTAAGTCATACACCTTACCACCAAGCCCACTTTGGAGAATTTTGTAGAATAGTCAAATAGAATCAAATGCTTTTTTAAAGTCAATAAAGCAAGCAAAGATTTTGCCCTCTTTTTTTTGGTGGATGTGTTTATTAATGAGTGTGTGTAAGGTGTATTTATGGTCAGTAATGCAATGGTTAGGGAGAAAGCCTATTTGACATTTACTTATTACATTTTTTTCTTGAAGAAAGGTTTGAATTCTTGAATTCAAAATGCTACAGAAAACCTTTCCGAATTTGCTGTTTACGCAAATTCCCTTGTAATTATTGGGGTCTGAGTTGTCTCCACTTTTGTGGATAGGGGAGATGAGCCACTGGTTCCAGACATCAGGAAAGCAGCCAGAAGTTAAAACCATGTTGAGCAATTTAAGCACAGCATTTTGCAACTCAGGTGTTTTTCAGCATTTCATTTCATAGATTTTATTTTTTCATTTAGTTCTTGTTGGGTTACTGGGTAATCTAATGGATTTAGGTTGTTTTTAATGACTGATTCAAGGATGTTACATTTTTCTTTAATTTCTAGTTGGTTCTGTTGTAAGTATTTTTGTGGAATGTTTTTGTTTCGATTATCAAAATAAGTTTTCCAAATTCCTTCCTCTTGTATGGCTAATTCTTGTGGCTTTGTCGTGCTTAAATTGTTCCACATGTTCCAGAACTGATTTTGGTCAATTGAATTTTCAATTTCATCAAGTGTCTTGTTGGTATAATTCAATTTCTTGCGTTTCAGTGTTTGTTTATACTGTTTCAGAGTTTCAAAGTATTCATATCGTAGCTCTGGGTTGTTTGGCTGCTTATGTTTTTCATTTGACCTTTGTCTTAGGTGTTTTCTAATTGTTTTACATTCATTATCAAACCATTTTTCAGAAACATTTTGTTTTTGTTTCTGATGTTGCATTTCTTTGTTTTTCTCAAATTTGCTTTCGATGCTGCTTTTTGGAATATGCAGTTGCTGTTTTGAGTAGCCAAATTGACATCTTCTTAATTGTTTTGTTATTGTAAGTTATTGAAGAACTGTATAGAGTTCATCATTTCATTTGAGTTCAATGTTTCAATGAATCTCTCTGCACTGTTTGGATCCCATCTGTACGATTGGTTTATGTTGTAGAGTTTATTGGGCCGTTTAAAAAAAATGAATACTGACGGTTAATTTCTTCAGAAACACGTTGATCTGACTGTGATCTGACAATGGTGTCTGTGGTCTGTCAGTGAATGCACTAATGGAGGAGGGGTCAATGTCAGTGATGGCATAATCGACTACACTTGTCCCAAGAGCTGAGCAGTAAGTAAACTGATCTAAAATGTCCCCTCTGATTCTACCATTAAGCATGTACAGGCCTAAGGCTCGACAGAGATGCACTAACTCCTTCCCATTTGTGTTCAGTATTTGGTCAGGACTGTTTCTATTATTTATAATAGGGCTACTGTACAAGGAGGGGTGTCCAAATATGTGGTGGTTACCTCCCACATCAGTGTAGTCAGGCTCAGAACCTGTTCTTGCATTGAAATCTCCACAAAGAAGCACTTTACCCTCTGCCTGAAATGTAATGATTTCTGTATGGAGATTGTAAAAAAAACTGATATGATGAATCTGAAGGAGGAGCATAAGCTGCACATATGTATACATAATTGTCACAATAGATCGTACCTTTGTTAAGTTTAAGACAAATGTGATTAGTACCTTTTTTAATTTCATTCAGTGCTAATGCATAATGATGATTCCACCTGAGTCTCGGTCCCGTTTAACATTTTTATGTTTGATTGATGGTAGTAAACTTTCTCTATAGCCTGAGGGACACTAAGTAACTACAGTGGGGAGAACAAGTATTTGATACACTGCCGATTTTGCAGGTTTTCCTACTTACAAAGCATGTAGAGGTCTGTAATTTTTATCATAGGTACACTTCAACTGTGAGAGACGGAATCTAAAACAAAAATCCAGAAAATTACATTGTATGATTTTCAAGTAATTAATTTGCATTTTATTGCATGACATAAGTATTTGATCACCTACCAACCAGTTAGAATTCCGGCTCTCACAGACCTGTTCTTTAAGAAGCCCTCCTGTTCTCCACTCATTACCTGTATTAACTGCACCTGTTTGAACTCGTTACCTGTATAAAAGACACCTGTCCACACACTCAATCAAACAGACTCCAACCTCTCCACAATGTCCAAGACCAGAGAGTTGTGTAATGACATCAGGGATAAAATTGTAGACCTGCACAAGGCTGGGATGGGCTACGGGACAATAGGCAAGCAGCTTGGTGAGAAGGCAACAACTATTGGCGCAATCACCCTCGGTCTGGGAATCCATGCAAGATCTCACCTCGTGGGGCATCAATGATCATGAGGAAGGTGAGGGATTAGCCCAGAACTACATGGCAGGACCTGGTCAATGACCTGAAGACAGCTGGGACCACAGTCTCAAAGAAAACCATTAGTAACACACTACGCCATCATGGATTAAAATCCTGCAGCGCACGCAAGGTCCCCCTGCTCAAGCCAGCGCTTGTCCAGGCCCGTCTGAAGTTTGCCAATGACCATCTGGATGATCAAGAGAAGGCATGGGAGATGGTCATGTGGTCTGTTGAGACCATGACTTTTTCCCTCAGTTTCTGAGATGAGTTCAGCTTCTGCTTTTAGGGTAGCATATTCTCAATAAGCCTGTAGGCTTGAATCATTGCCTTGTATCAATACAGTTCCATTATTATGTAAGTTTACTGTTTGATACGTGTTGCTCTGGTCAGCTTCTTCAAAAATGCTGATCTGACATCCTTGGCTGATGCCCCTCTTTTTTGAGAAAGGGAAACGGTTGCAAATAACCCTTTTCCATATGTGCCCTCATTTGGTATTAAATATTAAATTTGCTCTTGGTTTGCAACTGGTAAGATCTGCAAACAGTCATTCATGGTTCTGTCCGACAAACCTTTGAAACTTTTCTCTGTTTGGATGTCTGGTGGGTTAACAATTGCTTCTTGTATTATTTTCTCTTGTGTCTTTAGAGGACTGTTTCACTTTGATCTCCTTTTTCTTCTGTCCTTATTTTGTCTTATTTTGTCTTTCTTTTCTTCTGTTAACTAGATATTCTTTGTTACCTAGCTAGCTTCTTCCAGGAGAGTCCCTAGCAACTGCTTAGAAACTGGTAAACAATTCAGCTAGCTAAGATAACTGTACAATTTTATGAAAAATAGTTACTTTTTCAAAAGCTTATCTTCTTTGTTTGTTGCATGTTTTGTCGCCTATTCAGTCTTGCAGTTTTCTTTAGTTTTTTTCCGATGTACTTCACTCTAAAAACCATGTAAATTTCAATATTTGTAGGAGCAATTTTTTTCAGCAGCTTCTGCTCCGGATCTCTCTCTCTCTCTCTCTGTCTCTCTCTCTCTCTCTCTCTCTCTCTCTCTCGGTCTCTGTCTCTGTCTCTCTCTCTCTCTCTCTGTCAATTCAATTCAATTCAAGGGCTTTATTGGCATGGGAAACATGTGTTAACATTGCCAAAGCAAGTGAGGTAGATAATATATGAAGTGAATATATAAAGTGAAATAAGCAATAAATATTAACAGTAAACATTACACATACAGAAGTTTCAAAACAATAAAGACATTACAAATGTCATATTATATATATATACAGTGTTTTAACAATGTACAAATGGTAAAGGACACAAGATAAAATAAATAAGCATAAATATGGGTTGTATTTACAATGGTGTGTGTTCTTCACTGGTTGCCCTTTTCTAGTGGCAACAGGTCACAAATCTTGCTGCTGTGATGGCACACTGTGGAATTTCACCCAGTAGATATGGGAGTTTATCAAAATTGGATTTGTTTTCAAATTCTTTGTGGATCTGTGTAATCTGAGGGAAATATGTCTCTCTAATATGGTTATACATTGGGCAGGAGGTTAGGAAGTGCAGCTCAGTTTCCACCTCATTTTGTGGGCAGTGAGCACATAGCCTGTCTTCTCTTGAGAGCCATGTCTGCCTACGGCGGCCTTTCTCAATAGCAAGGCTATGCTCACTGAGTCTGTACATAGTCAAAGCTTTCCTTAATTTTGGGTCAGTCACAGTGGTCAGGTATTCTGCCGCTGTGTACTCTCTGTGTAGGGCCAAATAGCATTCTAGTTTGCTCTGTTTTTTTGTTCATTCTTTCCAATGTGTCAAGTAATTATCTTTTTGTTTTCTCATGATTTGGTTGGGTCTAATTGTGCTGCTGTCCTGGGGCTCTGTAGGGTGTGTTTGTGTTTGTGAACAGAGCCCCAGGACCAGCTTGCTTAGGGGCCTCTTCTCCAAGTTCATCTCTCTGTAGGTGATGGCTTTGTTGTGGAAGGTTTGGGAATCACTTCCTTTTAAGTGGTTATAGAATTTAACGGCTCTTTTCTGGATTTTGATAATTAGTGGGTATCGGCCTAATTCTGCTCTGCATGCATTATTTGGTGTTCTACGTTGTACACTGAGGATATTTTTGCAGAATTCTGCGTGCAGAGTCTCAATTTGGTGTTTGTCCCATTTTGTGAATTCTTGGTTATTCAGACCCCAGACCTCACAACCATAAAGGGCAATGGGCTCTATGACTGATTAAAGTATTTTTAGCCAAATCCTAATTGGTATGTTGAAATGTATGTTCCTTTTGATGGCATAGAATGCCCTTCTTGCCTTGGTCTCTCTCGGTCTCTCTGTCTCTCTATCTGTCTCTCTATCTGTCTCTCTATCTGTCTCTCTCTCTCTCGGTCTGTCTGTCTGTCTGTCTGTCTGTCTGTCTGTCTGTCTGTCTGTCTGTCTGTCTGTCTGTCTGTCTGTCTGTCTGTCTGTCTGTCTGTCTGTCTGTCTGTCTGTCTGTCTGTCTGTCTGTCTGTCTGTCTGTCTGTCTGTCTGTCTGTCTGTCTGTCTGTCTGTCTGTCTGTCTGTCTGTCTGTCTCTCTCTCTCTCTCTGTCTCTCTGTCTCTCTCTCTGTCTCTCTCTCACATTGTTACTAGTCATATAGGAAGTGTTTTACCCAAGTACACAAACATGCACACACACGAACACACACACACAAATTATCTTCTGCCCCCTCTGTTAGTAGCTTGTACATGAGTGATGAGTTTCTTATCTTGGGGCAGCAGCCCTCCACAAGCGGCTGTTAGATATCCTGTAGTCCTCTGCTAGAGGCTCCTTGACCTGCTAGATCAACTGCCATGTCACCAGTAGCGAAGGAAGCTGCATTTCAAATGACACCATATTCCCTGTACAGTGCACTACTTCTGACCAGGGCCCATAGGGTGTCATTTGAGAAACACCCAGAGATTACCTGGCCCTCATCCTTCCTCTGGCCTCATCCCTTCTGTCTGACAACTCTAGACAGTCTACACGTTTCATACAACACTGTTTTTACTACATTACCCCTCACAACCCCCTCCCCCTACCCTCCATTCCCAGACAGATAGACATTTTTACATTAGGTTGGTGTCAGGAGAGTCAGGGCAGCAGCCTCATATCCTGTGAAGTGATAAATAAGGTTTGATATTTGTCACAGTGTCACATGGTAACGTGAGATGACAAGCAGAGATTGAGTTAGCTGCCATTTGAAGAATATGTTGAAGTATAACATCTGACACAATTCAAATATAGTGCCGGAAATTCAATTAACTTCCAGCTTCTGTTAGCAAATTAGATTTAGTATATGAGCAGGAAGGAGCAGCCCCGAGGCGACGTAGCAAGACAATCTTATTTTAGCGAGGAGAAGATGAAGTCAGATCCTGATCGGCTCCTCTAGAACCTAGATTACCTTGAGATGCTGCCTGCAGGAGATCACTGTGTGCATCCCAAGTGTCACCCTATTCCCTATATAGTGCACTACTTTTTACCAGAGCCATATGGGTCCTGGTTTAAAGTAGTGTACAATAAAGGGAATAGAGTGCCATTTGGTACTCAGGCACTGACTCCACTTCAACATCACACATCAACACACACCAGGTTTCAATCTATTGATGTCACACTGTTTGGTGATAATTTATGCATGTAGGCTACAGTACATGCTAGTTCTCTTTGTTATCCAACCTGCCCTTCATCCCCTGTCACAGTTTAGTTTTATATAGGGACAGATTGTTTATTATGACCCTTATGTAAACAGATGACATTAAAGCTTTCTAACGGACAAATTCCCCTCTTTTTCTCCATGTGAAACAAAAGACATTAGCAGACGGCGACAGTGTTTAAATGACTCTTCACACTAACGTGGCCCCTGCTGATGTAGTGGAGCAGAGATTGGCTCTGTTAACCTTGACAGCACAGGCTATAATATCTACTCACACGTGCACACACACGTGCACACACACACCCATAATATCCTCTGTGAATCTGTTGAATGGTTTTGGTTTCTTCTCCCTCAACACATGCTTAGCGTAGCTTCCTAGAAGGACTCACACATTTTCACACCGTTTTAATCTAATTTCGCAGGATTGCAACGGAGGAAGGACATATTAATACAAAACATAACATAGCCATGCTAACACCAGACAGACAGTTGTATTTCACAGATGCCTTTCAAGACACTCAAGGGCACCTTACCTTAAAAGTACATACAATCAGAGTGCAAGTAAAATCAAGTCCTGGTGATAGACCCTGCCCAGTTTTAGCATAATGTTAACACCTAACATTATGTTAGCATGGTGTTAGAATAATGTTAATGCCTAGCATGGTGCTGGCATGGTGTTAGCATGGCGTTAGCATGGCTATGTTTATAATAAAATGGCTCCTTGTGTTCCCTCCATAGTCCAACTGTGCCCAGTACGCTGCTGATCGGAGGGAGGAGGAGAAGATGTGTGATCACCTGATCAGCGCTGCCAAACACAGAGACCATGTAACTGCCAACCAGCTCAAACAGAAGATCCTCAACATCCTCACCAATAAGCATGGAGCCTGGGGCAGCCTGGCACAGAGGTAAGACCTAGGGCTGAGGTATAGAGGTTGGGCTGAAGGATAGGCCCTGTTAGGGCTGGGGCTGAAGGATTAGCCTTGGGCTGGAATATAGGGCTGTGCTGTAGGGTTAGAGCAATGGCTGGGCTATATACTGTATATACTGTTTACATCCTCACCAACAAACACAGAGCTTGGGGCAGCCTGGCAGCCTGGCACTGAAGTATGGACTGGGTCTGGTGAAAGGTTTAGGGCTGGGGCTACCTGGAGCTGGGCTGGCACAAAGGTCAAGCTAAGACCAGGCTGGGTAACAGAACTTCCAGTATTCGTTGTACTGTACAATTACCTGGTCTGTGAGCCAGAGAATGCAGTGCTGGGAAGCATCAGGGACCAGGTCAACCAACTCAGTAACAGTCAAAGACTGAACCCCCCTTGGGATCGACTGGTCACACAGACTGGGGGTGGGGTTTGGGGGGGGGGGGGTTGTTTGTGTGTGTGTACATGCATGCATCTGACGTGTGCGTGCGTTTGTGTGTGTATGAGAGAGGTGTATGTGTGTACTAGAAGGTGTGTGCATGTGTGGAGTGTCCTCTGGGCCTTTAAAACTACAGATCGTTGGAGCCTTAGCTCTGCTTCCCACCACACATACACACACACACTCAGTGGTTGAAGTGGGACAGTGCTGAATAGTGATGCTGAAACCACCCATCTGAGCAGTATCCATTTGTGCAACTAGGTGGGAAATCCTCTAAGGGTTCCAAAGTTGAATTAGGTGTTCCTCATGGTTTGTGATTAGACCCCTACTACTATTCTCTCTATGTTTCCCCCTGGTAATGTCACGATGACATACACGTTCATTGGGATGTTGATGCTATTGGCTATGATCTGTTCGGAAGCTTCTTAAAAAACAAGCTTTATATCGGGCAAGTCTCTTAGGTACAAATTCTGTATTTACAACGACGACCTGGCGAGTGGCAAGTGCAGCAAAGGTCCTGTCAAACCTTGCCTTGCTTACTGAAAGAACACTACTCTCACTGAAACCATAGCTTGGCTTTCTTTATTGGATTTTGAAAACACAATACAGATGATTAAATATGTTCTCTACATACAGATGGCTAGCTATGTTCAGTAATGGGATGTTGTTTACTCACATCGATAGAAAACTCATCTGGATCATATTTTGAGTGCTTTAAGAATTGTACTGTGTTTTCAGATGTTTTTATTGACAAAATACAATACACCTTCATTTAGTTTGTAAGGAGAATTAAATTGATTGATTGATTGAGGAGTGTTTTAAAGACTACTTGTACTCTGCATGGGTTTTGTGGCGTGTAGATTTAGTGATTTCGACAGGCATCATCCCACCTGACAAACACAGCCCTGGAAACAGATGCACACTGACCGTCATTGGACCATTCATCTATGGGTGCGTCTGACACCCAAATGGCACTCTTTTCCCTATATAGTGCATTACTTTTGAAAGAGGCCTATTTACCCATGCAGCTATACCTTACATAATGCACTACTTTTGTCCACGTTTAACCAGAATAGGTGACCAGAATATGGTGCCGTTTGGATTCAAACTATAGCACAGATTGAACTACAGTTGGAATTGTATTGTATTATAGATATCCTTACCTACAGTAGCAACTGAATGTATTACTTCAAATCAAATGTATTTATATAGCCCTTCGTACATCAGCTGATATCTCAAAGTGCTGTACAGAAACCTAGCCTAAAACCCCAAACAGCAAGCAATGCAGGTGTAGAAGCACGGTGGCTAGGAAAAACTCCCTAGAAAGGCCAAATTCTAGGAAGAAACCTAGAGAGGAACCAGGCTCTGTGGGGTGGCCAGTCCTTTTCTGGCTGTGCCGGGTGGAGATTATAACAGAACATGGCCAAGATGTTCAAATGTTCATAAATGACCAGCATGGTCAAATCATAATAATCACAGGCAGAACAGTTGAAACTGGAGCAGCAGCACGGCCAGGTGGACTGGGGAGAGAAGGGAGTCATCATGTCAGGTAGTCCTGAGGCATGGTCCTAGGGCTCAGGTCCTCCGAGAGAGAGAAAGAAAGAGAGAAAGAGAGAATTAGAGAGAGCATACTTAAATTCACACAGGACACCGGATAGGACAGGAGAAGTACTCCAGATATAACAAACTGACCCTAGCCCCCCGACACATAAACTACTGCAGCATAAATACTGGAGGCTGAGACAGGAGGGGTCAGGAGACACTGTGGCCCCATCCGATGACACCCCCGGACAGGGCCAAACAGGAAGGATATAACCCCACCCACTTT
Organism: Oncorhynchus kisutch; assembly: GCF_002021735.2. Lineage (NCBI taxonomy): Eukaryota > Metazoa > Chordata > Actinopteri > Salmoniformes > Salmonidae > Oncorhynchus > Oncorhynchus kisutch. The sequence goes on from NC_034191.2 coordinate 32,559,656, forward strand.
GCCAAAGCACAGCCTCCACACCACTAGAGGGATATCTTCAACCACCAACTTACCATCCTGAGACAAGGCCGAGTATAGCCCACAAAGATCTCCGCCGCGGTACAACCCAAGGGGGGGCGCCAACCCAGACAGGAAGATCACATCAGTTCTCAACCCACTCAAGTGACGCACCCCTCCTAGGGACGGTATGAAAGAGCCCTAGTAAGCCAGTGACTCAGCCCCTATAATAGGGTTAGAGGCAGAGAATCCCAGTGGAAAGAGGGGAACCGGCCAGGCAGAGACAGCAAGGGCGGTTCGTTGCTCCAGAGCCTTTCCGTTCACCTTCACACTCCTGGGCCAAACTACACTCAATCATATGACCCACTGAAGAGATGAGTCTTCAGTAAAGACTTAAAGGTTGAGACCGAGTTTGCGTCTCGCACATGGGTAGGCAGACCATTCCATAAAAATGGAGCTCTGTAGGAGAAAGCCCTGCCTCCAGCTGTTTGCTTAGAAATTCTAGGGACAATTAGGAGGCCTGCGTCTTGTGACCGTAGCGTACGTGTAGGTATGTACGGCTGGACCAAATCAGAGAGATAGGTAGGAGCAAGCCCATGTAATGCTTTGTAGGTTAGCAGTAAAACCTTGAAACCAGCCCTTGCCTTGACAGGAAGCCAGTGTAGGGAGGCTAGCACTGGAGTAATATGATACATTTTTTGGGTTCTAGTCAGGATTCTAGCAGCCGTATTTAGCACTAACTGACGTTTATTTAGTGCTTTATCCGGGTAGCCGGAAAATAGAGCATTGCAGTAGTCTAACCTAGAAGTGACAAAAGCATGGATACATTTTTCTGCATCATTTTTGGACAGAAAGGTTCTGATTTTTGCAATGTTACGTAGATGGAAAAAAGATGTCCTTGAAACAGTCTTGATATGTTCTTCAAAAGAGAGATCAGGGTCCAGAGTAACGCCGAGTTCCTTCACAGTTTTATTTGAGACGACTGTACAACCTTAAGATTAATTGTCAGATTCAACAGAAGATCTCTTTGTTTCTTGGGACCTAGAACAAGCATCTCTGTTTTGTCCGAGTTTAAAAGTAGAACGTTTGCAGCCATCCACTTCCTTATGTCTGAAACACATGCTTCTTGAGAGGGAAATTTTGGGGCTTCACCATGTTTCATTGAAATGTACAGCTGTGTGTCATCCACATAGCAGTGAAAGTTAACATTATGTTTTCGAATGACATCCCCAAGAGGTAAAATATATAGTGAAAACAATAGTGGTCCTAAAACGGAACCTTGAGGAACACCGAAATGTACAGTTAATTTGTCAGAGGACAAACCATTCACAGAGACAAACTGATATCTTTCCGACAGATAAGATCTAAACCAGGCCAGAACTTGTCCTTCACCAACTTACCAAATGTTTGAGCATTGTGTATATATTTCAGCATATTCCACGGAATGTTTGATCATATGCCATGCCGTTCTGATTGAGAAATTCATAAAACAGACCAACAGTAGTATAAGTAAAGTACCCATGGAAAAACATATAAGAATGAATTGTGGGCTGCTACTGTAGATTTACGTATTCAAATATTTATAGAATGTATCTCCAGGGATAGCATTAGTATTGGAACAAAAGGTTGCTGAGAGGGGGAGCATTGTAAATTATACTGAAAAACTTCAAACAAAATCCCATTTAATGGTGACCTGCTGGAGAAGAAAAATGCTGCAATATGTTCATGAGCTCAGGGCAGTGTAGCAGCTCAGCCTTATTCAATGCTACATTAACTTTCCCATTTATGCTGCTCTTGTAAAATAGAAAGCCCTCCAGCATTCTGAGGGGGCTGTCTGTTGTGTGTGTGTGTGTGTGTGTGTGTGTGTGTGTGTGTGTGTGTGTGTGTGTGTGTGTGTGTGTGTGTGTGTGTGTGTGTGTGTGTGTGTGTGTGTGTGTGTGTGTGTGTGTGTGTGTGTGTGTGTGAATGCTTGCCTGCACAGAAATTGTTTTTCCTTTAACCTTAAGTTCTGCCTGGAGACTAGCCAGAGGATATTGATCATCTGTGTGGAACGTTTTATCAACAGAATTATATATTTAATATACTCAGCCAGGTGAAACTACTGCTGATGGCTATAGTGGACATTTTGTTGCAGGTTTTTACACAATTGTAATATTTTGAATTAGTAACATAATGCATTTTCAGATGTGTTCAGAAACCATTATGACATCTGATCGTTACACTGTGTGACAAGGAGACACTGCACACGAATGGAAAGCCAATGGCTACATCCCAAATGGTACCCTATTCACTATATAGGGCTCATTTGGCTCTGGTCAACTACATGGGGACTACATGGAGAATACATGCCATTTGGGATACATACAAAATCTCTCTGCGATCATATTACCTTTTATATGAATTAACTAGATACTCTCTGTTTATCATATATGCATAGTCACTTTAACCATATCTACATGTACATACTACCTCAATCAGCCTGACCAACTGGTGTCTGTATGTAGCCTCGCTACTTTTATAGCCTCGCTACTGTATATAGCCTGTCTTTTTACTGTTGTTTTATTTCTTTACCTGCCTATTGTTCACCTAATACCTTTTTTGCACTATTGTTTAGAGCCTGTAAGTAAGCATTTCACTGTAAGGTCTATGACCTGTTGTATTCGGCGCACGTGACAAATAAACTTTGATTTGAGATGAGGTGGTAGGTGGTAGGGCTGTTTAAGGCAGTGTGACCAGCCCAGTAGGTGGTAGGGCTGTTTAAGGCAGTGTGACCAGCCCAGTAGGTGGTAGGGCTGTGTTAAGGTGTGTGATCAGCCCTGTAGGTAGTAGGGCTGTGTTAAGGCAGTGTGACCAGCCCAGTAGGTAGTAGGGCTGTGTTAAGGCAGTGTGACCAGCCCAGTAGGTAGTAGGGCTGTGTTAAGGCAGTGTGACCAGCCCAGTAGGTAGTAGGGCTGTGTTAAGGCAGTGTGACCAGCCCAGTAGGTAGTAGGGCTGTGTTAAGGCAGTGTGACCAGCCCAGTAGGTAGTAGGGCTGTGTTAAGGCAGTGTGACCTGCCCAGTAGGTAGTAGGGCTGTGTTAAGGCAGTGTGACCTGCCCAGTAGGTAGTAGGGCTGTGTTAAGGCAGTGTGACCAGCCCAGTAGGTGGTAGGGCTGTGTTAAGGTGTGTGATCAGCCTAGCAGGCTGTTGGATCATACTTTCTGCTTTTGCCCGATGATGAATGTGCTCTGTATTGAGTTGACATCACAAAATCAATAGTGTTCAAATTGAAACAGTATAGGGTTGTATTGATCCGCTGTGCTAAATCAGAACGAGAAACCTTTGATGCAGCTCTGAGACAGCTCCCCTCCTCCTTCCCCACCCCCACCCCTCCCCCTCTTTCCTTCTTCCTCCTCTCCTCCCTCTCTCCCTCCCCCATCACAGCACCCTATCAGTTTGAGCTTCATACTGATAAATCAAGTTGAAAATTGGATGTTAGAATTTTCTCCACTGTGTGAGTGAGTGATTTTCTCTGGCCCCTCGTCCCTCTGCTGTGACCCCCTGACCCCTGTCACTGGATTATAAAGTTCAGCGTTGTCAAGAGAAAGGAGACATCAAGGCAAGGCTGATGAATTCATTCTCGGATAATACATACCGCCTTTAACTACCAGTCTTAAACTATGATAATAACCATGCAAGTTTGTATTTATCTTCTTTAAGGGCTCCGGGTGTCGCAGCGGTCTAGAGGCGTCACTACAGACCCAGGCTGTATCACAGCGGTCTAAGGCACTGCATCTCAGTGCTAGAGGCGTCACTACAGACCAAGGCTGTATCACAGCGGTCTAAGGCACTGCATCTCAGTGCTAGAGGCGTCACTACAGACCAAGGCTGTATCACAGCGGTCTAAGGCACTGCATCTCAGTGCTAGAGGCGTCACTACAGACCCAGGCTGTATCACAGCGGTCTAAGGCACTGCATCTCAGTGCTAGAGGCGTCACTACAGACCCAGGCTGTATCACAGCGGTCTAAGGCACTGCATCTCAGTGCTAGAGGCGTCACTACAGACCCAGGCTGTATCACAGCGGTCTAAGGCACTGCATCTCAGTGCTAGAGGCGTCACTACAGACCCAGGCTGTATCACAGCGGTCTAAGGCACTGCATCTCAGTGCTAGAGGCGTCACTACAGACCCAGGCTGTATCACAGCGGTCTAAGGCACTGCATCTCAGTGCTAGAGGCGTCACTACAGACCCAGGCTGTATCACAGCGGTCTAAGGCACTGCATCTCAGTGCTAGAGGCGTCACTACAGACCCAGCCTGTATCACAGCGGTCTAAGGCACTGCATCTCAGTGCTAGAGGCGTCACTACAGACCCAGCCTGTATCACAGCGGTCTAAGGCACTGCATCTCAGTGCTAGAGGCGTCACTACAGACCCAGGCTGTATCACAGCGGTCTAAGGCACTGCATCTCAGTGCTAGAGACGTCACTACAGACCCAGGCTGTATCACAGCGGTCTAAGGCACAGTGCAAAGGCATCATTCCATACCCCACGACGATCCCGGGCTGTATCATAACCGGACGTGATCGGGAGTCCCATAGAACTGCGCACAATTGGCCCAGCATCGGCCAGGTTAGGGTAGGCCATCATTGTAAAATAAGAATTTGTTCTTAACTGGTTAAATAAAAAAATACATTTACTGCTGTCAATGTCATTTCTACTCTACATGGCCAAAAGTATGTGGACACCTGCGTCAAACATCTCATTCCAGAATCATGGGCATTGATAATATGGCGTTGGTCCACCCATTACACTGCCCAACTCCAATGAATGATCAGTAACATGTCAGATATTTTATTTTTTCCCCCTTTATTTAACTAGGCAAGTCAGTTAAGAACAAATTGTTATTTTCAATGACGGCCTAGGAACAGTGGGTTAGCTGCCTTGTTCAGAGGCAGAATGACAGATTTTTACCTTGTCAGCTCGGGATTCAGTCTTGCAACCTTTCGGTTACTAGTCCAACGCTCTAACCACTAGGCTACCTGGCGCCCCACATTACAGACGGTTGGTTATTGATTACAGCTGCAGCCCGGTACTAGGCTCTGATACAACATCCATTATCATTAACTTCACTCTGCTCTGTGGTTTTAAGACATATTGTATGTGAGCGCGTAGATAAATACACTACAGGACCAAAAGTATGTGGACACCTGCTCGTCAAACATCTCATTCCAAAATTCTGGGCTGCAAAATTCTCCTTTGCTGCTGTAACAGCCTCCACTCTTTTGGGAAAGCTTATTGGGCACTGATGTTGGGCGATTAGGCCTAGCTCGGAGTTGGCGTTCCAATTCATCCCAAAGTTGTTCGATGGGGTTCAGATCAGGGCTCTGTGCAGGCCAGTCAAGTTCTTCCACACCGAACTCGATAAAACATTTCTGCATCGCTTAGTGCACGGGGGCATTGTCATACTAAAACATACTGTTGCCACAAATTTGGAAGCACAGAATCGTCTTGAATGTCATTGTATGCTGTAGCATTAAGATTTCCCTTCACTGGAACTAAGGGGGCTAGCGCCGAACCATGAAGAACAGCCCCAGACCATTATTCCTCCTCCACCAAACTTTACATCTGGCGCTATGCATTCAGGCAGGTAGCGTTTTACACCCAGATTCATCCATCGGACTGCCAGATGGTGAAGCGTGATTCATCACTCCAGAAAACGCGTTTCCAGAGTCCAATGGCGGCGAGCTTTCCACCATGCTTGTCATTGCGCATGGTGATCTTAGGCTTGTGTGCGGCTGCTCGGCAATAGAAACCCATTTCATGAAGCGCCCAACGAACAGTTATTGTGCTGGCGTTGATTCCAGAGGCAGTTTGGAACTTGGTAGTGAGTGTTGCAACCGAGGACAGCAACGGGTATGGCTGAAATAACTGAATCCACTCATTTGAAGAGGCGTCCACATACTTTTGTGTGTGTGTATATATATATATATGTATGTATGTATGTATGTATGTATGTATGTATGTATGTATGTATGTATGTATGTATGTGTGTATGTGTGTATGTGTGTATGTGTGTGTGTGTGTGTATACAGTGGCTTGCGAAAGTATTCGGCCCCCTTGAACTTTGCGACCTTTTGCCACATTTCAGGCTTCAAACATAAAGATATAAAACTGTATTTTTTTGTGAAGAATCAACAACAAGTGGAACACAATCATGAAGTGGAACGACATTTATTAGATATTTCAAACTTTTTTAACAAATCAAAAACAGAAAAATTGGGCGTGCAAAATTATTCAGCCCCCTTAAGTTAATACTTTGTAGCCACCTTTTGCTGCGATTACAGCTGTAAGTCGCTTGGGGTATGTCTCTATCAGTTTTGCACATCGAGAGACTGACATTTTTGCCCATTCCTCCTTGCAAAACAGATCGAGCTCAGTGAGGTTGGATGGAGAGCATTTGTGAACAGCAGTTTTCAGTTCTTTCCACAGATTCTCGATTGGATTCAGGTCTGGACTTTGACTTGGCCATTCTAACACCTGGATATGTTTATTTTTGAACCATTCCATTGTAGATGTTGCTTTATGTTTTGGATCATTGTCTTGTTGGAAGACAAATCTCCATCCCAGTCTCAGGTCTTTTGCAGACTCCATCAGGTTTTCTTCCAGAATGGTCCTGTATTTGGCTCCATCCATCTTCCCATCAATTTTAACCATCTTCCCTGTCCCTGCTGAAGAAAAGCAGGCCCAAACCATGATGCTGCCACCACCATGTTTGACAGTGGGGATGGTGTGTTCAGGGTGATGAACTGTGTTGCTTTTACGCCAAACATAACATTTGCATTGTTGCCAAAAAGTTCAATTTTGGTTTCATCTGACCAGAGCACCTTCTTCCACATGTTTGGTGTGTCTTCCAGGTGGCTTGTGGCAAACTTTAAATGACACTTTTTATGGATATCTTTAAGAAATGGCTTTCTTCTTGCCACTCTTCCATAAAGGCCAGATTTGTGCAATATACGACTGATTGTTGTCCTATGGACAGAGTCTCCCACCTCAGCTGTAGATCTCTGCAGTTCATCCAGAGTGATCATGGGCCTCTTGGCTGCATCTCTGATCAGTCTTCTCCTTGTATGAGCTGAAAGTTTAGAGGGACGACCAGGTCTTGGTAGATTTGCAGTGGTCTGATACTCCTTCCATTTCAATATTATCGCTTGCACAGTGCTCCTTGGGATGTTTAAAGCTTGGGAAATCTTTTTGTATCCAAATCCGGCTTTAAACTTCTTCACAACAGTATCTCGGACCTGCCTGGTGTGTTCCTTGTTCTTCATGATGCTCTCTGCGCTTTTAACGGACCTCTGAGACTATCACAGTGCAGGTGCATTTATACGGAGACTTGATTACACACAGGTGGATTGTATTTATCATCATTAGTCATTTAGGTCAACATTGGATCATTCAGAGATCCTCACTGAACTTCTGGAGAGAGTTTGCTGCACTGAAAGTAAAGGGGCTGAATAATTTTGCACGCCCAATTTTTCAGTTTTTGATTTGTTAAAAAAGTTTGAAATATCCAATAAATGTCGTTCCACTTCATGATTGTGTCCCACTTGTTGTTGATTCTTCACAAAAAAATACAGTTTTATATCTTTATGTTTGAAGCCTGAAATGTGGCAAAAGGTCGCAAAGTTCAAGGGGGCCGAATACTTTCGCAAGGCACTGTATGTATATATATATATGTTGGCTTTGTTTTTATAGTTCTCATGAATTGGAAAACACATTTCACCCAATCACACCAACCTCTGATCTACCAGGATTCTGGGAACTATCTTTTGTCACATGCATTTATTCAAGTCTGATATTTACTAGGTTGCGTTGCCGAGTGAGAAGTCTGCATCTCCATTAACACCAAAGGCCTCCCTTGTCCACCACTCTCTGCATCCCAAATGGCACCCTTATTCCCTATATAGTGCACTACCTTTGACCAGAACCCTATGGATCCTGGTAAAAAATATTACACTATAGGGAATAGGGTGCCATTTCAGACAGAAACCAGGCGTTCCAATATGGCTATCTTAACAGGATGTAGAGCAGGTGGAAGGAGGCAGACAGACAGACGGACGGGGGGACGGACAGGCAGACAGACAGGACGTCCTTTGTTTCAAGGTGTCGCTGTTGACCCCAGCAGCTGACTAAACCCTCGTCCCGTCCCCCGTCCCCACCCCTGCTCTCCAGACCTTAACCCAACCTGACTGAGCTATCGATTGTCAACATTGTAACATTGCTCCTGTATAATTACTTTTTCAGTAGTGGAGGGAATGGAGGAGATAGCGGTGGCATATATTGATCCTGGTGAGGAGAGTGGAACGGGCGTTTCCCTTGACGAACAGAGTTTCATCTCTCTCTCTCTCTCTCTGATGAATGGCAATACTCTGCCTGTGGATAATAACTTAGTGATGGAATGGACCCTTCAGTCACTGGCTGCCTGGCTAAGCACTCCGCTGCCTCGCCTCGCCGGGTTATCCATTCTAATAGCAGCTCTGAAGAGCAGAGAGGAGAAGAGGAGGGGAAGATAGGGAGAGAGGTAGATGAAGGTCTCTCTGGGTCCTGTGTGAAGGTATACGGAGGACCAGTGAATATGATCCTACTGGACATGATGGTTCATTTAGAAGATGAATGCGGCAGGAACCTTAACACAGCCTTGGTGATGTCTGTCCTCTGTATCTATGTTTATTCAAGAGGGGAAACAACATATTTCATCATGGGGAGGTTAAAGAAATGAAGTTCCTTTGTTGTATCGCTCCTCTTTCTCGCCGCTCTCATTTGTTGTTGACCCACAGTACAGCAGCTCCTCCCTTGGGGCAGAGTTAACCTTGCAGCTTGATAATTACCTCTGAAGGGGAGCGTTCACACAATCATCAGTTAAAGGGGAGAAGAGAGAGCTGGGAGGTGAGCCCCACCTCTGATGAAAGCTGAATGGTCCACGGAGCTGGCAGGGAGTGAGGGGTTCAGACATACTAAAACGCTGCTGTAGACTGTAGTCTCACTGTTACTGACTGTAGTCTGACTGTTACTGACTGTAATCTGAATGTTACTGACTGTAATCTCACTGTTACTGACTGTTACTGACTAATCTCACAGTCACTGACTGTAATCTCACAGTTACTGACTGTAGTCTCACTGTTACTGACTGTTACTGACTAGTCTGACCGTCACTGACTGTTACTGACTGTCACTGACTAGTCTGACTGTTATTGATTTACTGACTAGTTTGACTGTTACTGACTATTCTGACTGTTACTGACTGTAATCTAACTATTACTGACTGTTACTGACTGTTATTGACTAGTCTGACTGTTACTTACTGTCATATCATTGTTACTGACTGTAATCTCATTGTTACTGACTGTAATCTCATTGTTACTGACTGTCACTGACTAGTCTGACTGTTACTGACTGTAATCTCATTGTTACTGACTGTTACTGACTATAATCTCACTGTTACTGACTGTAATCTCATTGTTACTGACTGTAATCTCACTGTTACTGACTGTTCCTGACTATAATCTCACTGTTACTGACTGTAATCTCATTGTTACTGACTGTTACTGACTATAATATCACTGTTACTGACTGTAATCTCATTGTTACTGACTGTAATCTCACTGTTACTGACTGTAATCTCATTGTTACTGACTGTTACTGACTATAATATCACTGTTACTGACTGTAATCTCATTGTTACTGACTGTAATCTCACTGTTACTGACTGTAATCTCATTGTTACTGACTGTTACTGACTATAATATCACTTTTACTGACTGTAATCTCATTGTTACTGACTGTAATCTCACTGTTACTGACTGTAATCTCACTGTTACTGACTGTAATCTCATTGTTACTGACTGTAATCTCATTGTTACTGACTGTAATCTCACTGTTACTGACTGTAATCTCATTGTTACTGACTGTAATCTCACTGTTACTGACTGTAATCTCATTGTTACTGACTGTAGTCTCACTGTTACTGACTGTCACTGACTAGTCTGACTATTACTGACTGTTATTGCTGGTAGTCTTACTCTTTATACGTTGCTATGCATTCATTACACAAATTATCTTATTTCTGATGTACTGTCAGCCTTTTTTTCTGAATTTACACTTTACTTTGAAAAATGAAACTTGCTACACCATCCATGGCCATATGATTGCCAGTTGCCTCGTGTTGATGTGCAGTTTTATTTAGCTGAGTCTGTCTTTAGATATAGAACAATGTGTCACCATTGTGATCAAAGCCAGTCAGTGATATAGTACACTGATTGACAGACATTTTGTTTTCAGCCTTTCTTCGTCAATTAGATGGCTGAATGTCTTTTTATACCTGACCGGTTGAAACCTGTCTATCCGTAGGGATCCATCGACTATGCTGCCTGTTTTGGGAGATGTTTGAAAGCTGATGTTGAATGTTTCTGTATTTAATATGTGTATAAAAAAATATATATATATATATAATACTGCACTGTATTTTAGTGATATGATAGGTTTCAGAAGGATAATCATTTGATAGATGATTTGTTTATAGCGAGACCATCAAGAAGTACTTTCTAGGGTTGCAAAATTCTGGTAACTTCTCCAAACTTCTTAGGTTTTCCAGAAAACTAAGTTAGAAAATTCCCGTAATCGCAAGGGAGTACGCAGGAAATCCAGCATCCTCCGACCAGTATTTCTAGAAAACCTGAGAATTTGGAGGAAATTACTAGAATTTTGCAACCCTAGTATTTCCATGCTTACATTTCAGAACATGGTTGGCATGTCCCCAGAGCAGAATGGTTTACTGTGTCATGGTAATACTGACCAGTGTATCATGTTAACAGTGACCCTAGTCTAGACCATAAACCATAGACAATGAATAGCTTCCTCTCATTGGTAGATGGACAGAGTGTGGATGGAGGAGAGAAGAAAGGACATTTGTTCTCAGTAGAACTTAATCTGAGAGCTCTGGAGTGTGTTTAGTGTCAGAGTCACACAGGGCACGGGGTGCAGGGTGTGAGGCCAGGGCTCGGGGTGCAGGGCAGGGTACCCACTTCACAGAACAAGGGTTGAGTGGTAAGACACTAACCAGTCCTGCCTCTTTAAATAGACGAGTCACTGATTTGCTGCTATTTATTATAATTATCCCCCATTTACGTCTCAAATAGAAGCATTTAAAGAGAATATAATGGTGTTTTATTGAATCTTTCATTCCTTTTCTTTCTAATCTCTCACAATAGTCCTCTCTGTCAGGAGAAACTGGCTGATGCTGAAACCAGTATAGTTTTGTTCTAACTAAAACATGGATAGTGTTGTCCGAACTAAAACATGAGTAGCTCTGTTCCATCTGAAACATGGTTACTTCTGTTCCATCTGAAACATGGTTAGTTCTGTTCTAATTTAAACTTGTATACTTCTGTTCTATCTGAAGGATCGTCCCTCCAGAGGGTTATGTTTCATTTAGAACTATCTGTATTACCTCATTAGAAATAAACATGTTGAAAATAAACATCAGAACCATGGTCCAGTTTACCGCCATGTTTGAAGAACACTCTGGAGTAAACACTCTTAACGGGGTCTTTGACAACGTGGTCAGCTGTAATGGTTTGTTGATATTGTAGTTTGTTGATATAATCGTTTGTTGTGTTTCTAACAGAGATATGACCTTGATGGGGTCCAGCATACAACAGCCTAGTGCTAGTGATTGTATATGTCTCAAATGGCACCCTATACCCTATATAGTGCACTACTTTTGACCAGGGCCCATAGCCTCAGTCTGGATATAGGCAGTTCTTAGGTAGTTATTGTAGCTGCACTTTGACAGAGTGTTTTTAGTAGTTATTGTAGCTGCACTTTGACAGACAGTGTTTTTAGTAGTTATTGTAGCTGCACTTTGACGGACAGTGTTGTAAGTAGTTATTGTAGCTGCACTTTGACAGACAGTGTTTTTAGTCGTTATTGTAGCTGCACTTTGACAGACAGTGTTTTTAGTCGTTATTGTAGCTGCACTTTGACAGACAGTGTTTTTAGTAGTTATTGTAGCTGCACTTTGACGGACAGTGTTGTAATTAGTTATTGTAGCTGCACTTTGATGGACAGTTCAGTCTTAAACAAGCCTCTAAAATCATCTGCAGGCAGTAAAGGGTGACAGACAGTGTTTTTAGTAGTTATTGTAGCTGCACTTTGACGGACAGTGTTGTAATTAGTTATTGTAGCTGCACTTTGATGGACAGTTCAGTCTTAAACAAGCCTCTAAAATCATCTGCAGGCAGTAAAGGGCCTGATAGACACCATGTATTACTTTTAGCCTGCCCTGTTCCTTCCTTCCTCTCCTCCTCCTTCTTTCCTCTCCTCTCCGATGAATAACCTCAATGGAAATGGGAATAAGTAGAGTCATGTCATTGGTGTCCTGTGGTCGATTTAGTCAAAAAAGGACATTGTACAGACTTAAGTCACTATACAGTGAGCTCCAAGTGTTGGGACAGTGACACACGTTTTGTTGATTTGGGACTGTACTCCAGCACTTTGGATTTGGAATGATACAATAACGTGCACACCGTCAACTTTAATGTGAGGGTATTTTCATCCATATCGGGCGAACTGTTTAGAAATTACAGACCTTTTAGTACATAGTCCCTCCATTTTAGGGGACCAAAAGTATTGGGACAAATTCACTTATGTGTATTTAAGTAGTAAAACGTGTAGTATTTGGTCCCATATTCCGAGCACGTTATGATAACATCAAGCTTGTGACTCTACAGACCTGTTGGATTAAAACGTGTAGTATCTGGTCCCATATTCCGAGCACGTTATGATAACATCAAGCTTGTGACTCTACAGACCTGTTGGATTCATTTAGAGTTTGTTTTGGTTGTGCTTCAGATTATTTTGTGCCCAATAGAAAAGAATGGATAAATGTATTTTGGAGTCACTTTTATTGTATATAAGAATAGAATATGTTTCTAAACACTTCTACATTCATGTGGATGCTACCATGATTATGGATAGCCCTGAGTATAATCAGGAATTATAGTGAGCGAGAAAGTGTCAGGCAGACATACAAATATTAAACTCCTTTAGACAAGCTAACCTCTCACAATTACAGTAACAGGGGAGGTTAACATTTTTGAGGGGGTATGATATACAGTTGAAGTCAGAAGTTTACATGCACCTTAGCCAAACACATTTAAACTCAGTTGTTCACTATTCCTGACATTTAATCCCAGTAAGAATTCCCTGTCTTCGGTCAGTTAGGATCACCACTTTATTTTAAGAATGTGAAATGTCAGAATAATAGTAGAGAGAATTATTTATTTGAGCTTTTATTTATTTTATTGCATTCCCATTGGGTCAGAAGTTTACATACACTCAATTAGTATTTGGTAGCATTTCCTTTAAATTGTTAAACTTGTGTAAAATGTTTCGGGTAGCCTTCCACAAGCTTCCCACAATAAGTTGGGTGAATTTTGGCCCATTCCTGCTGACAGAGCTGGTGTAACTGAGTCAGGTTTGTAGGCCTCCTTGCTCACACACACTTTTTCATTTCTGCCCACATATTTTCTATAGGATTGAGGTCAGGGCTTTGTGATAGCCACTCCAATAGCTTGACTTTTTGCCACAACTTTGGAAGTATGCTTGGGGTCATTGTCCATTTGGAAGACCCATTTGCGACCAAACTGTACCTTCCTGACTGATGTCTTGAGATGTTGCTTCAATATATCCACATAATTTCCCTTCCTTATGAAGCCATCTATTTTGTGAAGTGCATCAGTCCCTCCCACAGCATAGCACCCCCATAACATGATGCTGCCACCCCCGTGCTTCACGGTTGGGATGGTAATCTTCGGCTTGCAAGCATCCCCCTTTTTCCTCCAAACATAACGATGGTCATTATGGCCAAACAGTTCTATTTTTGTTTAATCAGATATAGGACTCGTTTTCCTGTGGATATAGATACTTTTGTGCCTGTTTCCTCCAGCATCTGCACAAGGTCCTTTGCTGTTATTCTGGGATTGATTTGCACTTTTCGCACAAAGGTACGTTCATCTCTAGGAGACAGAACGCGTCTCCTTCCTGAGCGGTATGATGGCTGCGTGGTCCCACGGTGTTCATACTTGCATACTATTGTTTGTACAGATGAACGTGGTACCTTCAGGCATTTGTAAATTGCTCACAAGGATGAATCAGACTTGTGGATGTCTACAATTTTCTTCCGAGGTCTTCGCAGATTTCTTTTGATTTTCCCATGATGTCAAGCAAAGAGGCACTGAGTTTGAAGGTAGGCCTTGAAATAGATCCACAGGTACACCTCCAATGGACTCAAATGATGTAATTTAGCCTATCAGAAGCTTCTAAAGCCATGACATAATTTTCAGGAATTTTCCAAGCTGTTTAAAGGCACAGTCAACTTAGTGTATGTAAACTTCTGACCAACTGGAATTGTGATACTGTGAATTATAAGGGAAATAATCTGTCTGTAAACAATTGTTGGAAAAATTACTTGTGTCATAAACAATGTAGATATCCTAACCGACTTGCCAGAACTAGAGTTTGTTAACAAGAAATTTGTGGAGTGGTTGAAAAAACGAGTTTTAATGGCTCAAATCAAATCAAATTTATTTGTCACATACACATGGTTAGCAGATGTTAATGCGAGTGTAGCGAAATGCTTGTGCTTCTAGTTCCGACAATGCAGTAATAACCAACGAGTAATCTAACTAACAATTCCAACACTACTACCTTATACACACAAGTGTAAAGGGATAAAGAATAAAGAATATGTACATAAAGATATATGAATGAGTGATGGTACAGAGCGGCATAGGCAAGGTGCAGTAGATGGTATCGAGTGCAGTATATACATACAGTATGAGATGAGTAATGTAGGGTATGTAAACAAAGTGGCATAGTTTAAAGTGGCTAGTGATACATGTATTACATAAAGATGCAGTAGATAATATAGAGTACAGTATATACGTATACATATGAGATGAATAATGTAGGGTATGTAAACATTATATTAAGTAGCATTGTTTAAAGTGGCTAGTGATATATTTGACATCAATTGCCATCAATTCCCATTATTAAAGTGGCTGGAGTTGAGTCAGTGTGTTGGCAGCAGCCACTCAATGTTAGTGGTGGCTGTTTAACAGTCTGATGGCCTTGAGATAGAAGCTGTTTTTCAGTCTCTCGGTCCCAGCTGTACTGATCTCGCCTTCTGGATGATAGCGGGGTGAACAGGCAGTGGCTCGGGTAGTTGTTGTCCTTGATGATCTTTATGGCCTTCCTGTGACATCAGGTGGTGTAGGTGTCCTGGAGGGCAGGTAGTTTGCCCCCGGTGATGCGTTGTGCAGACCTCACTACCCTCTGGAGAGCCTTACGGTTGTGGGCGGAGCAGTTGCCGTACCAGGCGGTGATACAGCCCGACAGGATGCTCTCGATTGTGCATCTGTAGAAGTTTGAGTGCTTTTGGTGACAAGCCAAATTTCTTCAGCCTCCTGAGGTTGAAGAGGCACTGCTGCGCCTTCTTCACGATGCTGTCTGTGTGGGTGGACCAATTCAGTTTGTCTGTGATGTGTACGCCGAGGAACTTAAAACTTACTACCCTCTCCACTACTGTCCCATCGATGTGGATAGGGGGGTGTTCCCTCTGCTGTTTCCTGAAGTCCACAAACATCTCCTTTGTTTTGTTGACGTTGAGTGTGAGGTTATTTTCCTGACACCACACTCCGAGGGCCCTCACCTCCTCCCTGTAGGCCGTCTCGTCGTTGTTGGTAATCAAGCCTACCACTGTTGTGTCGTCCGCAAACTTGATGATTGAGTTGGAGGCGTGCGTGGCCACACAGTCGTGGGTGAACAGGGAGTACAGGAGAGGGCTCAGAACGCACCCTTGTGGGGCCTCAGTGTTGAGGATCAGCAGGGTGGAGATGTTGTTACCTACCCTCACCACCTGGGGGCGGCCCGTCAGGAAGTCCAGTACCCAGTTGCACAGGGCGGGGTCGAGACCCAGGGTCTCGAGCTTGATGACGAGTTTGGAGGGTACTATGGTGTTAAATTATCACATAGGTATTCCTCTTGTCCAGATGGGTTAGGGCAGTGTGCAGTGTGGTTGAGATTGCATCGTCTGTGGACCTATTTGGGCGGTAAGCAAATTGGAGTGGGTCTAGGGTGTCAGGTAGGGTGGAGGTGATATGGTCCTTGACTAGTCTCTCAAAGCACTTCATGATGACGGAAGTGAGTGCTACGGGGCGGTAGTCGTTTAGCTCAGTTACCTTAGCTTTCTTGGGAACAGGAACAATGGTGGCCCTCTTGAAGCATGTAGGAACAGCAGACTGGGATAAGGATTGATTGAATATGTCCGTAAACACACCAGCCAGCTGGTCTGCGCATGCTCTGAGGGTGCGGCTGGGGATGCCGTCTGGGCCTGCAGCCTTGCAAGGGTTAACACGTTTAAATGTTTTACTCACCTCGGCTGCAGTGAAGGAGAGTCCTCATGTTTTGGTTGCAGGCTGTGTCAGTGGCACTGTATTGTCCTCAAAGCGGGCAAAAAAGTTATTTAGTCTGGGAGCAAGATATCCTGGTCCTTGACTGGGCTGGTTTTCTTTTTGTAATCCGTGATTGACTGTAGATCCGCTTAGCTTGTTTGATTGCCTTGCGGAGGGAATAGCTACACTGTTTGTATTCGGTCATGTTTCCGGTCACCTTGCCCTGATTAAAAGCAGTGGTTCGCGCTTTCAGTTTCACGCGAATGCTGCCATCAATCCACGGTTTCTGGTTTGGGAATGTTTTAATCGTTGCTATGGGAACGACATATTCAACGCACATTCTAATGAACTCGCTCACCGAATCAGCGTATTCTGTTTGACTCAATATATATAAACTCCAACATAAGTGTATGTAAACTTCCGTCTTCAACTGTATGTGCATCTGTAAAGTTCTCATTCGATGTATTATTCACGATTCATTCAGGATTATCCATAATCATGGTAGCATCCACATTAATGTAGAAGTGTATAGAAACATTCTATTCTTATTTACAGTAAAAGTGACTCCAAAATGACACATTATTTACCATGAATTTCTATTGGGCACAAACTAATCTGAAGAATCACAAACTTGATGTAATTGTTGCGTGCTAGGAATATGGGACCAAATACTACACTTTTGACTACTTTAATACACATAAAAGTGAATTTATCCCAATATTTTTGGAGCTCACGGTATATACTGTAGCTATACCACTATACCATACTATGACTATACTTCTCTACAGTGTATCACTATACTATAACTGTCCCCAGTGCCAATACTAGCCTAGTTCATCACTACAAACCAGCTCCCACTGTTCTAGATTGGACTGTATTTGTGTTGTGAAATAGTTTTCAGTCCTTTCATTTCCCACTTCACTGTTTTATTTTGAGTCATGGCTGTCAGGTTTAACTGCCTTTTACCAACACAGAACACAGAACACAGAACACAGAACACACACACACATTCCCTGTGGAGCCAGGGTGTTAAATCTGTCTTTGTCTCCACAGCCCCGAGACACACACAAACACATATTCAGGAGAGATGGGATTTAAATACACAGAGGAAAAAGGAGAGAAGATAGTGTTTTTACACATTTATTGCACTGCACTTAAATTCTAAAAGCATCCGTGAATAATGGCCGCCATGTTTCCTCTTGGTTATCAGGTCTGGAAAATGAGCTTTTAAAATGCAGTTTGAAATCCATTTGTGTGATTGATGTGTGACAGGGAAAATACATTTAGCCAGTTTCTGGGAGGCTTGGCCTCAGTCATTCTTTATGCCTGTCCTGAAGCCCCACTACGAGGGGAAAACGGGGAAGTGGAGAGCCAGTCGTCCTCACAGATCCCATTGAGATAAACTGGCTGTCACTGCCTTGCACTTTACAATCTGTACAGTCTGTATTGATCAAATGTTCAGTATATAGTCCAATTATTGTATGCAAGTCATTACCCTCATATCATTTGGTAGTATTTGTCTGTTTCTGTAAGTCTGTTAGCCTAACATCAATAGAAGACTTTAGCTGGCAGACATTTACTAAATCTTTGTTTAGTATCAAACAGATTGTGTAACCCGCCTGGAGGACATCTGTGTCTGAAGCTGTTCTAGGGTCACATTATTTCCCTGCATGCATTTATCTGTCTCATGCATGAAATTAAGCTTTTTGTGCTCATATTGGATTCAGCAAAGCAGAGTAGACATATAGCTTCAGATGCTGGAGAATATCAGACATGTCCTATTAGATGGATTTGAGTGAATTTATGGACGAGAACATCACAGTT
Source organism: Oncorhynchus kisutch (assembly GCF_002021735.2). Taxonomy (NCBI): domain Eukaryota; kingdom Metazoa; phylum Chordata; class Actinopteri; order Salmoniformes; family Salmonidae; genus Oncorhynchus; species Oncorhynchus kisutch. The sequence continues at coordinate 32,577,963 of NC_034191.2, forward strand.
TTAACACCTCTCAGTATGCAAAATCTAGCTTTGTTTCCTTCTCTCTCTCTCTGTTCTGAATATAGTCTTACAATACACTTACAATACCATCAGTACAGTCCGAATACCATCGGTACACTCCGAATACCATCAGTACACTCTCAATACCATCAGTACACTCTCAATACCATCAGTACACTCCGAATACCATCAGTACACTTACAATACCATCAGTACAGTCCGAATACCATCGGTACACTCCGAATACCATCAGTACACCCGAATACCATCAGTACACTCCGAATACCATCGGTACACTCCGAATACCATCAGTACACTCTCAATACCATCAGTACACTCCGAATACCATCAGTACACCCGAATACCATCAGTACACTCAGAATACTATCAAATTCAACACACTCAGAATACCATCAGTACACTCAGAATACTATCAAATTCAACACACTCAGAATACCATCAGTACACTCAGAATACAATCAGCACACTCCACATACAATCAGCACTCCGAATACCATCTGCACACTCCGAATTACATCAGCACACTCTGAATACACTCCGAATACCATCAGTACACTCTGAATACCATCAGCACACTCCGAATACCATCAGCACACTCTGAATACCATCTGTACACTCCGAATACATTCAAAACAGTATACTCCGAATACCAACAGTACACTCCGAATACATTCAAAACAGTATACTCCGAATACCAACAGTACACTCCGAATACATTCAAAACAGTATACTCCGAATACCAACAGTACACTCCGAATACATTCAAAACAGTACACTCAGAATACCATCCGTACACTCAGAATACTATCATGGCATTCGGAGTACACTCAGAATACCACCAGTACACTCAGAATACCACCAGTACACTCAGAATACCATCCGTACACTCAGAATACCATCCTTACACTCAGAATACCATCTGTACACTCCGAATACCATCAACACACTCCGAATACCATCAGTACACTCCGAATACCATCAAATTCAGTACACTCAGAATACCATCAGTACACTCAGAATACCACCAGTACACTTAGAATACCACCTGTACACTCTGAATGCCACCAGCACACTCCGAATACCACCAGTTCCCTCAGAATACCACCATTACACTTTGAATACCATCAGTACTCTCCAGATACCATCAGTACACTCCGGATACCATCAGTACTCTCCGGATACCATCAGTACTCTCCGGATACCATCAGTATACTCCGGATACCATCAGTACTCTCAGAATACCAAATGGAACTACTTTTGACCAGAGGTGTGTAGTATTTTAGATGTGTGCGTGTGCGTGTGCGTGTGCGTGTGTGTGTGTGTGTGTGTGTGTGTGTGTGTGTGTGTGTGTGTGTGTGTGTGTGTGAGCTGACTGAGAAGCCCCTTATGGGAGCCATTCCCAAATGGAGTTCCCTATGTAGTGCACTTCTTTAAACCAGGGCCCAGTGCGCTATGTAGGGTATGTATAGGGAATAGGGTGCCATTCCATTTGGAAGACATCCCGGACCACCCTCACTGATCTGCCTGGCCCAGCCTCCTTCAGCACAGACGCTCGGCACGATGGTCCAGAATCTGTCTGATGCCAACCGTACGATTTAGAGTATCACTGGCCCCTCTCTCCTCCTCCCCTCTCCCTTTCTTCCTTGCCCTCTTTCGCTTTCTGCTTCTCCTTCACTACTAAGCCACCTCCGAAGTGAAAGCATATGCTGTGGGATGAGGTTGGGGGGAGGGAATCATCATGTTTGCTTGGTTAATCAATTCATGTAATCTTGGGGTTGGTTTGTTTAACGTTTGATTCTTATTAGCTAAATACAAATGAAAACATTTTGGCTTGTAGTTTAGGTTGCTGTACAACAATGATTATCCTTCTGCAAATCAAATCTCATGCATCATATGTGTTTAATGTGTTTAATACATTGCAGAGGAAATGTTCAAAGCAGCTCCTTCCTCGTCCACCACGGTAGGCAGACTATTTGGAGTGGGAATTAGGGGTTATAATCTGTAACGGTAATCTCTCGTCTGCCTACAGTGGATTTACATTTTTCCGGCTATGTAATCTATCGTTTACAATATCATTTACGTGGCTTTGTCCCTCCACCTACTGACATCTCTGTTCTTCAGCTCCAAGCCTGCTGGGAGACTGACAGACATGGGACAAGCTCTAGACGTGCAGATACTCTGCGCACACACACACACACACACAGAGTTGATTGATGTTTAACTGAGACTGAGGTCTCGTGGCTGTCAAATGCCTGCTAAGTCTCCTGAGCCTTCAGCTTACTGACAGTTGTAGATATTACATTCATATTATATTCACAGAACGGTTTGGTGATGTGATCCCCTTGTAACACGTTAATCTGTTTAGGCTGACTCAATATTATGGCAGAGAAGAGAGAGATTGGGGGGTGTAGGGGAAGGTATACAATGGAAGTCCTGGCTGCTAGCCAGACTGCCAAAGCTGGAGGTGGATTGGCAACTGGGAGGCTGTCTGGGTTGTTGTTGTTTGTGGTGGTAATACACACTGACTGGATCATTTACAAGGTGGAGGTGGAGGCATCATTTTAATAGGGTCGTATATTGGTAAAAGGTCAATAAAAGAGCCCTATACGAGCCCTGGCCAAAAGTCGTTCACTATACACTGAGTGTACAAAACATTAGGAATGTCTCACTGACCAGGCGAATCCAGGTGAAAGCTATGATCCCTTATTGATGCCACTTGTTAAATCCACTTCAATCAGTGGATTGAAGGGGAGGAGACTGTAGAAGGGGAGGAGACAGGTTAAAGAAAGATCTTTAAACTATGAGACAATGGAGACATGGATTGTGTATGTGTGCCATTCAGAAGGTGAATGGGAAAGACAAAAGATTTCATTGCCTTGAACGGGGTATGGTAGTAGGAGCGAGGAGCACTGATTTGAGTGTCAAGAAATGCAACGCTGCAGTGTTTTCATGCTCAACAGTTTCCCCCGTGTATCAAGAATGGTTCAGCGATGGACATCCAGCCAACTTGACACAACTGTGGGAAGCGTTGGAGTCAACATGGGCCAGAATCCCTGTGGAACGCTTTCGACACCTTTTAGGGTCCATGGACAAATGAATTGAGGTTGTTCTGAGGGCAAAGGGGGGAGGGGGGAGGAGCAAGAGGACTGTGTAGTTCCTCACTCTGGTCTAGATGGAGAGGATGAAGATGAAGCACGTGGTCCATTGATGTGACTGAGGATCTTCTCAGACCAAACTGTCATCTGCTCCACTATCATTTGAATCATCACTCTCTCCCTCGCTCCATATTTCTCTCCACAGCTCCGTTTGGAGTACGTAAAGGACTTGCAGTGTTTTTCTACTTTTAGTTCCCCTTGAAGGAAACACAAAGCCTTTGAAATGTGTCCAGCCAGGGCTGCACTTAGTAACCTGATGCTGGGCCAACTGCCTAATGGTTTGCATTAGCTGCAAGCAATACAACTATCCTCCTTCTCAGGTCCTCCCTGCTAATGTTGGAATAGTCATTTACAAAGATGGTTACCACATGCTGGAGCTGTTCCCTTCTTTCTCTCCTGTTTATAAGGCTCTAATTCACTCTTATTAATAATGAATAAAAATGCAGTTTTCTTTTGGGTTGCCCCAGGGCTCTGAGAATCATTTCAATGAATATTTCAACACATTATTTTAATCATGGTTCCACATACCCACACAGGGAGGGAAGGAGTGAGAGAGGGAAGGGGGGCTGTTTTATAGTTCTCAGACCCTCCCCATCATTAAACCCCACGCTGCTGCCTCCATCCCTCCATGGCTCACTGCCTCCCTCCTCTCTCCCTGGCTGCCTTCCTCCCTCCTATCTCCCTGCCTCCCCTTTCCTTCTCCCTCCCTCCCTCCTCACTCCCTGCCTCCCCTTTCCTTCTCCCTCCCTCCCCACTCCCTGCCTCCCCTTTCCTTCTCCCTCCCTCCTCACTCCCTGCCTCCCCTTTCCTTCTCCCTCCCTCCTCACTCCCTGCCTCCCCTTTCCTTCTCTCTCTCTCTCTCTCTCTCTCTCTCTCTCTCTTTCTCTCTCTCTCTCTCTCTGCCTCCCTCCATCACTCCCTCCATCCTGCCCTTACTCCCTCCCTGCCTAGGTTGAGAGTCCTACCTCTCTGATTTACAAGTCTTGTTAAAAAACATAGTAAAAACGGAGGCAAGCTGGGCCATTTAGACTTGTAATTTGATGCTGTATTTGTTAATGGGAGTGTTAGTGATTTATAGTGAAGTGGCTTCTGCTGCTGCTGCTGTGGGGCTCCTGGTGTTGTGCTGCTGTGTGTGTATTCTATGTAGCCCCCAGTGTGTGTGTGTGTGTGTGTGTGTGTGTGTGTGTGTGTGTGTGTGTGTGTGTGTGTGTGTGTGTGTGTGTGTGTGTGTGTGTGTGTGTGTGTGTGTGTGTGTGTGTGTGTGTGTGTGTGTGTGTGTGTGTGTGTCTGTCTGTCTGTCTTCTGGTCTGTGTGTGTGTCGTCTGGTCTGTGTGTGTGTCGTCTGGTCTGTGTGTGTGTCGTCTGGTCTGTGTGTGTGTCGTCTGGTCTGTGTGTGTGTCGTCTGTGTGTGTATATTCTAACCTGCTCTCAGTCTAACCTGTCCATCTCTGTCTGTCTCTCTGTCTAACCTGTCCATCTCTGTCTGTCTCTCAGTCTAACCTGTCCATCTCTGTCTGTCTCTCTGTCTAACCTGTCCATCTCTGTCTGTCTCTCTGTCTAACCTGTCCATCTCTGTCTGTCTCTCTGTCTAACCTGTCCATCTCTGTCTGTCTCTCTGTCTAACCTGTCCATCTCTGTCTGTCTCTCTGTCTAACCTGTCCATCTCTGTCTGTCTCTCTGTCTAACCTGTCCATCTCTGTCGGTCTCTCAGTCTAACCTGTCCGTCTCTCAGTCTAACCTGTCTGTCTCTCAGTCTAACCTGTCTGTCTCTCAGTATAACCTGTCTGTCTCTCAGTCTAACCTGTCTGTCTATCTCAGTCTATCCTGTCTATCTCTGTCTGTCTCTCAGTCTAACCTGTCTATCTCTGTCTGTCTCTCAGTCTATCCTGTCTATCTCTGTCTGTCTCTGTCTAACCTGTCTGTCTCTCAGTATAACCTGTCTGTCTCTCAGTCTAACCTGTCTGTCTATCTCAGTCTATCCTGTCTATCTCTGTCTGTCTCTCAGTCTAACCTGTCTATCTCTGTCTGTCTCTCAGTCTATCCTGTCTATCTCTGTCTGTCTCTGTCTAACCTGTCTGTCTGTCTCAGTCTAACGTGTCTGTCTCAGTCTAACCTGTCTATCTCTGTTTGTCTCTCAGTCTAACCTGTCTGTCTCTCAGTCTAACCTGTCTATCTCTGTCTCTTAGTCTATCCTGTCTATCTCAGTCTAACCTGTATATCTCTGTCTCTTAGTCTATCCTGTCTATCTCTGTCTCTCAGTCTAACCTGTCTATCTTAGTCTAACCTGTCTATCTCTGTCTGTCTCAGTCTAACCTGTCCGTCTCTGTCGGTCTCTCAGTCTAACCTGTCTGTCTCTCAGTCTAACCTGTCTATCTCTGTCTCTGTCTAACCTGTCTTTCTCTGTCTCTCAATCTATCCTGTCTATCTCAGTCTAACCTGTCTATCTCTGTCTGTCTCTCAGTCTAACCTGTCTGTCTCTGTTTATCTCTGTCTGTCTCTCAGTCTAACCTGTATCTCTGTCTCTCAGTCTATCCTGTCTATCACTGTCTATCTCAATCTAACCTGTCTATCTCTGTCTCTCTCAGTCTATCCTGTATCTCTGTCTCTCAGTCTATCCTGTCTATCTCTGTCTGTCTCAGTCTAACCTGTCTATCTCTGTCTGTCTCAGTCTAACCTGTCTATCTCTGTCTGTCTCTCAGTCTAACCTGTCTTATCTCGCTTTCTCTCAGTCTATCCTGTCTATCTCTGTCTGTCTCTCAGTCTAACCTGTCTTATCTCTCTTTCTCTCAGTCTAACCTGTCCGCCTCTGTCTGTCTCTGTCTAACCTGTCTATCTCTGTCTAACCTGTCTGTCTCTCAGTCTAACCTGTTTATCTCTGTCTGTCTCTCAGTCTAACCTGTCTGTCTCTGTCTGTCTCTGTCTAACCTGTCTGTCTCTGTCTAACCTGTCTGTCTCTGTCTAACCTGTCTGTCTCTGTCTAACCTGTCTGTCTCTGTCTAACCTGTCTGTCTCAGTCTAACCTGTCTGTCTCTCAGTCTAACCTGTCCGTCTCTGTCTGTCTCTGTCTAACCTGTCTATTTCTGTCTGTCTCTCAGTCTAACCTGTCTATCTCTGTCTGTCTCTCAGTCTAACCTGTCTGTCTCCGTCTGTCTCTCAGTCAGCTGAATGACTTCTGGCGTCTGGACTACTGGGAGGATGATCTACGGAGGAGGCGGAGATTCGTACGGAACCCCTTTGGCTCCACCCACCTGGACATCCCCTGCAAGACGTTAGACGACTATGGTTAGTCAGCATGTTCCTGGCTAATTTGATTTACAGTATGTGTGATTGAAAAGACAAACAGAATACTGTAGACCCAGAGGATAACACAGGAGCGTATTTGGCGACACCAACCCGCTATCGGGACACTTTAATAAGCAACCTTATTTCAACAGTTTTTCTTGTTAACTGTTAGGTTCTTATTTTTCAGAGTAAATAACTCACGGACACTATAGAAGCTTTAACCAAGTTTAATTCTTCCCCAAAGGTTCTGTACAGCTGAAAACAGACAGCTAAAGATTTCAGACTTCACAGTTTATATACATCCTACTTAAGACACTCCCCTTTCTCTCCAATCCTTACATTTTATGGCTCTACAGGAAGCTAATAAAGAGGGTAACAGGATACCAAACATTTATTACTCTCTTAAGAGAATCTGTCCTCACCTCCTGACCTCAACCCCTCTTTCATCTAATAGTTATTCCGAAGCCTTCTTCTTTCTTCTGAGAACCATTCACTTCTAACAGAACCCAGTCTCTTTCATTTCCTATCATTCATTTAATATCTCAATGTTCAAAGTTTAGCACATCCCAGCACAACTATACTTCATATCTGCTTCTAACCATTTCCTCTATTCTACAAAGCCTGTAGAAGTAACTAGTCTCCTGATGGAATGGGACCATTTTTACTAAGTGTTTAGGGTTTGGTCAATACATGACAGGGTCAGGGGCATATATGACAGTAGCTGCTGTCTCTCTCCACACAGTACAATCCTGTCATTCATAATGTTGTATGATCCCAGACAACCACTGGGTTCTTCTCACTGTCAAGGCCAGCCTTATAAAGTGAGGAGCTATAGAGGGCCTCAGTATCCTCAGGGTCCAGGGTTGAACCGTGTACTATGGGCAGAGCCTGTTGCTGAGCTGAGAGAAGTTTTTGTCATTTTTATAGGTAACATATTTACTGCCTCTGTCAATTGAACATGACACGTCCGTTCAATGAAACATGTTATTTTTTGTAGACTTTTCATTTTACTGTTGTGCTCTTAGTCACAAACTTTCCCTCATTGAGCTGACTAGGGCTGCGTCCCAAATGACATCCTGTTTCCTATATAGTCCACTACTTTTGACCAGAGCCCTGTGGACCCTGGTCAAGAGTGGTGCACTATACACTGCAGGGAATAGGGTGCCATTTTGGACGCCACCTAGCAGAGCAGATGGAGAAAAGGAACAAGGGGAACAAAATCTTGTGATTTAGAAACTACAAAATCTCTCACATCAAACAAAACATGCAATAAAATAAAATGTCATTCATTTCTGTGATGCTATCGAATCCTATTGTTCCAAGTTGTCTGCACTCTTCGGGAGGTATGAACGGAGGTGAGCAGTCACTAGGCCAGTTCTCTAACCCATGCCTGATGACCCAGGTCTGGTATGAGGAGGACCAGGAGTTTTACCTCCAGGAGAAACTCTGATCCCTAGTTATCTGGGTCATGAGGCTGCTTCCCGAATGGTACCCCTTTGACCAGAGGCCCTGGTCAAGACGTAGTGCACTATGTAGGCAATAGGGTGCCATTTGGGATACAGATAGCTGTGCCGGGGGAGCCGACTGTTGGTTCCACATGTCATCTGGCCTCTCAGCTCTGTGTCACTGCCAGAAGACACACACACTCCAGTCCTGCGGATGACACACACACACCAGATGGGTTCTCTCTGGGCTGCAGGTGGCCCATGTTAATGGCACACACACAATAATGACACGGTCTGCTTCTTATTTCTTTCTCAACCGTCCAGACACCTACTAGAGGACAAGGAGAACAACATTTTACAAACAGAAAAAAAAAGAATTGACAACATTCGTTGGGGAAACTGGGGAAACATCATGTCAGAAGACAGTTTATTCTTTGGGAGCTTCTTGAATGTGTGGATTGAAATTTCTATGTGTGTGTACATCTATCAGCAACATTGACAGGTTGAAGAGGACTAAGGAGGGTTAGCTTTGTGTCTCTGCCCTCTGTCTGTCTGTATGACTATACCTTGTCTGTTCTGTAGCAGCAGCTGCAGCAGAGGATATAGTTAGCTGATTGGAGCTGGAGACCCATGAAATGGAAGTCAGGTTCATATTGATCCAGTGTTTAACAGGCTGTTCTACCTCCAGGTGTCCTTGCTGCCCTTCTCAGGTGGACAGGCTGGTTGTGTCCCTAATGGCACCTTATTCCCACTACTTTTGAACAGAGCCCCATAGGTTCTGGTCAAAAGTAGTGCACTATATAAGCAGGGTGCAATTTGGGACATAACCAGGCTCTCTCTGACCCTCTGCTACTCACACACACTGATCTTTATAGCTCGTTACAGCAGAATTCACACACACATGCACACACCCATTCACGCACACGCGTACACACACACACCCCGGGATGACATGTATAGCTTATTTCAGCAGTAGAACACACATCATCACTAGCTATCATTCTATAAATTATACTATAAGTATCCTCTCTAGTCTGCCGTTCCCTGGTTTATTATCATGACTAATGAAGATTCACTCTGAAGGAGATGAGAGCTGCATGTTGTCTGACTGACTTTCAATGAGCTCTCTGAGGTATAACACTGTGGAGCATGTCTGAAACCTCAGTAATACTAGAACTAAAGGGATGAATAAAGGTATAGCTACAGAGAATCTAGCTACAGAGCATCTAGCTACAGAGCATCTAGCTACAGAGCATCTGGCTACAGAGCATCTAGCTACAGGGCATCTAGCTACAGAGCATCTAGCTACAGGGCATCTAGCTACAGAACATCTAGCTACAGAGCATCTAGCTACAGGGCATCTAGCTACAGAGCATCTAGCTACAGAGCATCTAGCTACAGGGTGAGATACAGGGCATCTAGCTACAGGGCATCTAGCTACAGAGCATCTAGCTACAGGGCAAGCTACAGGGCATCTAGCTACAGAGAATCTAGCTACAGAGCCTCTAGCTACAGGGCATCTAGCTACAGGGCATCTAGCTATAGAGCATCTAGTTACAGGGCATCTAGCTACAGAGCATCTAGCTATAGAGCCTCTACCTACAGGGCATCTACTCTCTCTACCCTGTTTTTCCTCTCTGTTTCTACTCTCTCTACCCTGTTTTTCCTCTCTGTGTCTACTCTGTTTCTACTCTCTCTACTCTCTGTTTCTACTCTCTCTACCCTGTTTCTACTCTCTCTACTCTCTGTTTCTACTCTCTACTCTCTGTTTCTACTCTCTCTACTCTCTGTTTCTACTCTCTCTACCCTGTTTTTACTCTCTGACTCGATTCTGTTTCTACTCTCTCTACTATCTTCCTTTATCTCTGTCTCTACTCTCTCTTTCTCTCTGTCTCTGCTCTGTTTCTATTCTCTCCTCTGTTTCTACTCTCTGTATCTCCTCTGTTTCTACTCTCTGTTACTACTCTCTGTATCTCCTCTGTTTCTACTCTCTGTTACTACTCTCTGTTACTACTCTGTTACTACTCTCTGCATCTACTATTTTTCTCCTCTCTGTTTCTACTCTCTCTACTCTCTTGCTTTCTCTCTGTCTCTAAACTGTGTATCTACTCTCTGTTTCTACTCTCGGTTTCTACTCTCACTTTCTACTCTCTCTACTCTCTTCCTTTATCTCTGTCTCTACTCTCTCTTTCTCTCTGTCTCTGCTCTGTTTCTATTCTCTACTCTGTTTCTCCTCTCTGTTTCTACTCTCTGTATCTCTTCGGTTTCTACTCTCTCTCCTCTCTGTTTCTTCTATCTGTTTCTCCTCTCTGTTACTACTCTATGTTACTACTCTGTTACTACTCTCTGCATCTACTCTGTTTCTCCTCTCTGTTTCTCCTCTCTCTACTCTCTGTTTCTACTCTCTCTACCCTGTTTTTCCTCTCTATTTCTACTCTGTTTCTACTCTCTCTACCCTGTTTCTACTCTCTCTACTCTCTGTTTCTACTCTCTCTACTCTCTGTTTCTACTCTCTCTACTATCTGTTTCTACTCTCTCTACTCTCTGTTTCTACTCTCTCTACCCTGTTTTTACTCTCTGACTCGATTCTGTTTCTACTCTCTCTACTCTCTTGCTTTCTCTCTGTCTCTAATCTGTGTATCTACTCTCTGTTTCTACTCTCGGTTTCTACTCTCTCTTTCTACTCTCTCTACTCTCTTCCTTTATCTCTGTCTCTACTCTCTCTTTCTCTCTGTCTCTGCTCTGTTTCTATTCTCTCCTCTGTTTCTACTCTCTGTATCTCCTCTGTTTCTACTCTCCCTCCTCTCTGTTTCTACTCTCTGTTACTACTCTCTGTATCTCCTCTGTTTCTACTCTCTGTTACTACTCTGTTACTACTCTCTGCATCTACTCTGTTTCTCCTCTCTGTTTCTACTCTCTGTATCTCTTCGGTTTCTACTCTCTCTCCTATCTGTTTCTCCTATCTGTTTCTCCTCTCTGTTACTACTCTCTGTTTCTACTCTCTCTCCTCTCTGTTTCTCCTCTCTGTTTCTACTCTCTCTCCTCTCTGTTTCTCCTCTCTGTTTCTACTCTCTCTCCTCTCTGTTTCTCCTCTCTGTTTCTACTCTCTGTTTCTCCTCTCTGTTTCTACTCTCTCTCCTCTCTGTTTCTCCTCTCTGTTTCTCCTCTCTGTTACTACTCTATGTTTCTCCTCTCTGTTTCTCCTCTCTGTTTCTCCTCTCTGTTTCTCCTCTCTGTTTCTACTCTCTCTCCTCTCTGTTTCTCCTCTCTGTTTCTACTCTCTCTCCTCTCTGTTTCTCCTCTCTGTTTCTACTCTCTCTCCTCTCTGTTTCTCCTCTCTGTTTCTACTCTCTGTTACTACTCTATGTTTCTCCTCTCTGTTACTACTCTCTGTATCTCCTCTGTTTCTACTCTCTCTCTCTACTCTCTGTTTCTACTCTGTCTTTATTATCTGTTTCTGCTCTCTGTGTCTCTACTCTCAGTCTCTACTCTCTGTCTCTACTCTCTGTCTCTACTCTCTCTACTCTGTGTCTACTCTCTCCCAGTATTCTCTGTTTCTACTATCTGTTTCTACTCTTTCTACTCCGTCTCTATTCTCTACTCTGTCTCTACTCTCTGTTTCTACTCTCCTTCTCTATGCTCTCTCTCTGCTGTCTACGCTCTGTTTCTACTCTCTGTCTCTACACTCTCTTTACTCTTTGTTTCTACTCTGTCTCTACTCTCGGTTTCTACTCTCCTTCTCTATGCTCTCTCTCTACTGTCTACGCTCTGTTTCTACTCTCTGTCTCTACACTCTCTTTACTCTTTGTTTCTACTCTATCTGTCTCTACTCTCTGTTTCTACTCTCTCTATGCTCTTTTTCTACTCTCTGTCTCTACTCTCTGTTTATACTCTGTCTCTACTCTGTTTCCACTGTCTCCTCTCTGTTTCTACTCTGTCTTTCTACTCTATGTCTCTAGTCTGTGTTTCTACTCTTTCTACTCTCTGTTCTACTTTGTCTCAGTACTCTCTGTCTCTTATATTTTCCTGTTTGCGACTGAGCAGCGTCTCCCAGCGTTCAGACTAGCCCAGGATTCAGTGATGCTGGACAGCTTGCATCTTGTGGAATGTGAATTCTGTGGAGAGAGAGTGGTGGGATGGGGTGTGGGGGGGAGATCTGGGACTGATGTAGGCTGGAAAGCAGAAGAGAAGAAGGGACTACAGTTAAGGAAACACTACTATGTGATTAGGAAATGCTACTATATGAAACACAGTTTATGAAGCAGTGCAAGAAGACAGAGTGGCGTTCTGCCCTGTTATCACTCTGTAGGATCATCATGTCATAAAGCATAGAGACATTACAGAGACAGGTAGGCATGGGTTAAGGCTGGGTTAGTTAAGGGTAGAGGGACACCCTCATCTGGGAACAGAGTCCGGAGAGAGGGAAGAGGCAAGAGAGGAGGAGGAAAAAGCACATTCTGCATTGCCGTTACCGTCCAAAACAAACGCTAAAACTTTGCATCTGTCTCCGATTCAACTGTTCTGGGCGGGATCTGTGTTGGTAGCGCAGAGGCATAGGAGGAACAGTTCTCTCCAAAATGGTTCTGGTCAGGTCGCTATTGTGCCAGACGAACACACAACATAAAGCTTTTTTAATGGGATTCCAAAACATCAATGACAGATTTTCAGACGTTTTCTTTTGCAGTAAATATACATATCCTGCATAGCAGTGTTGCCCATTTCATTTGATCCAGTTTGTGTAATTTACGTAGAATATGTGTTCTTCCAAAACAACTCCATTGTAATTCTATGAAGGTTTCATATTTTATTTATGGTTGTATATATTGAATTATTCCAAAGTATATTTGCCATCAGCCTTATTCCTCTGTTGGGAAATGTACTGTAGCAGAGTAGGCTGTTAAGTGAAACATCATGTGATAGAGTTTCTCCTTATGGAGCGAGAGGTTGGGGCGTATGAGACGTAGGAGACCAAGAAAAACACATGCTCCCTGAGTCTGACTGAGGCTATAAAAATGAAAGGTTCATGCCACAGAATACTCCAGAGTTCTCCCAATATATAAAACATGGACTGTTATATCACAGTTTGATTCAGCAGCCTGTGCTTCTTTTTAAAAGCATTTCAACTATTATCAATTCCACATTGAACAGTAAAACTACTGAACACTAAAATAGTTCCCTTCTCTGAGATGGTTAACTTTATTTGAACAAAGCTGAAATCCCATATCTACTTTCTATCGTCACCCTCGGATTGGGAGGGAAATGTTGAAAATGTGTCATTCTGTCCTGTTGGTATGGCGATAGGGAATGAGTGACAGGTGACATTAGCTCGGCTCTCTCTTCCTCCTCTCTTTCTCTCGATCCCTTCTGTCTCTCTCTCTCCCTCCCTGCCTCCCTTCTCTCTCTCTCTCTCTCTCTCTCTCTCTCTCTCTCTCACTCTCTTTCTCTTTCAATCTCTCCTCCCTCCATCTCTCCCTCTCTTTCGCTCTCCTCTCTCTCTCCCTCTTTCTCTCTCCCTCTTTTTCTCTCTATCTCCCCCTCCCTTCCTCTCTCCCCCCGCTCTCTCTCTCACCCTCCCTCTCTTTTCTCTTTCTCTCTACTCTCTTTCTCTCTCTCTCTCTATCGCTATATATATATCTCTTTCTCTCCATATTATGGTAGGCCTAAACCCTACTCTATGGTAGGCCTAAACCCTACTCTATGGTAGGCCTAAACCCTACTCTATGGTAGGCCTTTTCTTGATGGTTCTGAATCATAAACCTGTTCATGAATTGGGTATGGTGGATATTTTATGTGTCATTGGCATTTTATTTATTTTATTTATTTATTTCACCTTTATTTAACCAGGTAGGCTAGTTGAGAACAAGTTCTCATTTGCAACTGCGACCTGGCCAAGATAAAGCATAGCAGTGTGAACAGACAACACAGAGTTAGTTACACATGGAGTAAACAATTAACAAGTCAATAACACAGTAGAAAAAAAAGGGGAGTCTATATACATTATGTGCAAAAAGGCATGAGGAGGTAGGCGAATAATTACAATTTTGCAGATTAACACTGGGGTGATAAATGATCAGATGTTCATGTACAGGTAGAGATATTGGTGTGCAGAAAAGTAAATAAATAAAAACAGTATGGGGATGAGGTAGGTGAAAATGGGTGGGCTATTTACCAATAGACTATGTACAGCTGCAGCGATCGGTTAGCTGCTCAGATAGCAGATGTTTGAAGTTGGTGAGAGAGATTAAAGTCTCCAACTTCAGCGATTTTTGCAATTCGTTCCAGTCACAGGCAGCAGAGTACTGGAACGAAAGGCGGCCAAATGAGGTGTTGGCTTTAGGGATGATCAGTGAGATACACCTGCTGGAGCGCGTGCTACGGATGGGTGTTGCCATCGTGACCAGTGAACTGAGGTAAGGCGGAGCTTTACCTAGCATGGACTTGTAGATGACCTGGAGCCAGTGGGTCTGGCGACGAATATGTAGCGAGGGCCAGCCGACTAGAGCATACAAGTCGCAGTGGTGGGTGGTATAAGGTGCTTTAGTGACAAAGCGGATGGCACTGTGATAAACTGCATCCAGTTTGCTGAGTAGAGTGTTGGAAGCAATTTTGTAGATGACGTCGCCAAAGTCGAGGATCGGTAGGATAGTCCGTTTTACTAGGGTAAGTATGGCGGCGTGAGTGAAGGAGGCTTTGTTGCGGAATAGAAAGCCGACTCTTGATTTGATTTTCGATTGGAGATGTTTGATATGAGTCTGGAAGGAGAGTTTACAGTCTAGCCAGACACCTAGGTACTTATAGATGTCCACATATTCAAGGTCGGAACCATCCAGGGTGGTGATGCTAGTCGGGCATGCGGGTGTAGGCAGCGATCGGTTGAAAAGCATGCATTTGGTTTTACTAGCGTTTAAGAGCAGTTGGAGGCCACGGAAGGAGTGTTGTATGGCATTGAAGCTCGTTTGGAGGTTAGATAGCACAGTGTCCAAGGACGGGCCGGAAGTATATAGAATGGTGTCGTCTGCATAGAGGTGGATCAGGGAATCGCCCGCAGCAAGAGCAACATCATTGATATATACAGAGAAAAGAGTCGGCCCGAGAATTGAACCCTGTGGCACCCCCATAGAGACTGCCAGAGGACCGGACAGCATGCCCTCCGATTTGACACACTGAACTCTGTCTGCAAAGTACAGTGCCTTGCGAAAGTATTCGGCCCCCTTGAACTTTGCGACCTTTTGCCACATTTCAGGCTTCAAACATAAAGATATAAAACTGTATTTTTTTGTGAAGAATAAACAACAAGTGGGACACAATCATGAAGTGGAACGACATTTATTAGATATTTCAAACTTTTTTAACAAATCAAAAACTGAAAAATTGGGCGTAAATATAAAGTAAATATGGGTCCAGTGAGTGTTTGGGACGCGGCGATTCAGACGGTTAGCAGGCCTGTGCTAACAAGCTAACAGTTAGTAGGCCGGGGCTAAACAAGCTAGCAGTTAGCAGGCCGAGTTAGCAAGCAAGGAGATAGCAAGGGCTAGAGAGTTAGCCTTTGGGGGACGTCGCGATGGGGTGGGTCTGTTTATTCTTCTTCATGCGGTGACATCGATAGACCGGTCGTGGTTCCGGGTATTGTAGCCCAGGAGTATGCTACGGTGGTAGCACAGGGGCTCTGGCCGGGCTAGCTTCAAGCTAAGTGGGTGGAAACGCTAGCCAGGAGTAATCATCCGGGGTTGCGGTTTAGCTAGATAGCTAGTTGTGAAGATCCAGCTGAAAAAATTTCCGTTTGCGGTGGGAATCCGGGGCAAAAAAAAAATAGGTCTGTTATGCTCTGGTTAGAGTCGCGTTGTTCGAACTGGCGAGAGCTTTCCGAGCTAAAGGTTAGCTGATGACCGGTTAGCTGAAGACCGCTAGCATAGCTGGTAGTTAGCTGGCTAGCTTCAGTTGAGGGGGTCCGGATCCGAAGTAAATATAAATACTTTAGGAAAAATAGTATTATAAATAGTATTTAGTATTTAGAAGCTGAGGTTTAGCAAAAAAAGTTTTAAAAGATATGCGAAGAAAAATATGTAAAAACGAAAAAAAAAAGATATATACAAGGGACACGACACGACAGGACGTCTTACTGCTACGCCATCTTGGATCTACCATATAGGCATTCTTCCTATATAAAACACTATCAATGATAAATGGTTGAATCTACTTATTCTGGATTGACTTTAAAACACTGTTGCATCCCAAATGATTTGCCATCATTTCCACCATGTGATTATGTGGGTCTTCCAAGGTCACTATATTAGTAGTGCAAGTGAGGCAGAAGGCCTTGGGTGATTGGAGTGTAGAAGGAGAACTACTATATTGGTTAACCCTGATGCAGTAGAGTTTGTGATAGTGCTGATATTTGTGCTTCAGGGTTAGAGTCTGTGGGAGGTCGTGTTAAGGTCACAGACTAAAGAAATAAATTATGGTAGAAACAAAGTGGCCCAATCTCTTTTCTCCTCCTCCGTGTGTTGTGAGGGGAAAGGTGGAGGATGTAAAATATTTCTAATGAGGCAGCCTTGACACCTCAGCGCTGCCAAATTTCAGTGTTGACAAACGGCCGTCTATCTCACCGCCCGCTTTGATTTGAGAACATCTCCGAGTGTAGTGGCTATCACTCATGACAAGATGGACATTCATGTCAGCTCATTTTCTCTCCCTGTCCTGCTTCTTTCTTTCTGATTATTTTAAACCCTACATTCTACCCCTTGATAACTGAATTGTGTTGTGGACAAAGCAGTTTGCTCAGTCCCCTCCTCTCACTCCTTTTTCTTTCGCTCTCTTTCTCTGTCTCTGTCTCTCTCAATTCAATTTCAATTTAAGGGGCTTTATTGCCATGGGAAACATATGTTAACATTGCCAAAGCAAATGAAATAGATAATAAACTAAACTAACTAATAAACGAATAAAAAATGTACAGTTAAACATTACACTTACAAAAGTTCCAAAAGAATAAAGACATTTCAAATGTTATGTCTATATGCAGTGTTGTAATGATGCGCAAATAGTTAAGGTACAAAAGGGAAAATAAATATAGGTTGTATTTACAATGGTGTTTGTTCTTCACTGGTTGCTCTTTTCTTGTGGCAACAGGTCACAAATCTTGCTGCTGTGATATTTCGCCCAATAGATATGGGAGTTTATCAAATTGGATTTGTTTTCAAATTCTTTGTGGGTCTGTGTAATCCTGAGGGAAATATGTGTTTCTAATATAGTCATACATTTGGCAGGAGGTTGAGAAGTGCAGCTCAGTTTCCACCTCATTTTGTGGGCAGTGTACATAGCATGTCTTCTCTTGAGAGCCAGGTCTACCTTCAGCGGCCTTTCTCAATAGCAAGGCTATGCTCACTGAGTCTGTACATAGTCAACAATTTCCTTAATTTTGGGTGAGTCACAGTGGTCAGGTATTCTGCCACTGTGCACTCTCTGTTTAGGGCCACATAGCATTCTAGTTTACTCTTTTTTTTGTAAATTCTTTCCAATGTGTCAAGTGATTATCTTTTTGTTTTCTCATGATTTGGTTGGGCCTAATTGTGTTGCTATCCTGGGGGTCTGTTTGTTTGTGAACAGAGCCCCGGGACCAGCTTGCTTAGGAGGCTCTTCACCAGGTTTATTTTTCTGTAGGTGATGGCTTTGTTATGGATTGCTTCCTTTTAGGTGGTTGTATAATTTAACAGCTCTTTTCTGGATTTTGATCATTAGTGAGTATCGACCTAATTCTGCTCTGCATTCATTATTTGGTGTCTTACATTGTACATGGAGGATATTTTTGCAGAATACTGCATGCAGACTCTCAATTTGGTGTTTGTCCCATGTTGTGAATGTTTGTTGGTGAGCAGACCCCAGACCTCACAACCATAAAGGGCAATGGGTTCTATGACTGATTCAAATATTTTTAGCCAGATCCTAATTGGTATGTCGAATTTTATGTTCCTTTTGATGGCATAGAATGCCCTTCTTACCTTGTCTCTCAGATCGTTCACAGTTTTGTGGAAGTTACCTGTGGCGCTGATGTTTAGGTATGTATCGTTTTTTTGTGTGCTCTATGGCAACGGTGTCTAGATGGTATTCGTGGTCCTGGGAACTGGACCTTTTTTGGCACACCATTATTTTTATCTTACTGAGATTTACTGTCAGGGCCCAGGTCTGACAGAATCTGTGCAGAAGATATAGGTGCTGCTATAGGCCCTTCTTGGTTGGGGACAGAAGCACCAAATCATCAGCAAACAGTAGACATTTGACTTCAGATTCTATCTAGTAGGGTGAGGCCGGGTGCTGCAGACTGGTCTCGTGCCCTCGCCAATTCGTTGTTATATCCAGTTGAAATTGGAAATTTACATACTCTTAGGTTGGAATCATTAAAACTCACTTTTCAACCACTCCACAAATTTCTTGTTAACAAACTATAGTTTTGGCAAGTCGGTTAGGACATCTACTTTGTGTATGACGTAAGTAATTTTTCCAACAATTGTTTACAGACAGATTATTTCACTTATAACTCACTATATCATCATTCCAGTAGGTCAGAAGTTTACATACACTAAGTTGACTGTGCCTTTAAACAGCTTAGAAAATTCCAGAAAATTATGTCATGTCTTTAGAAGCTTCTGATAGGCTAATTGACATAATTTGAGTCAATTGGAGGTGTACCTGTGGATGTATTTCAAGGCCTAACTTCAAACTCAATGCCTCTTTGCTTGACATCATGGGAAAAGCAAGACCTCAGAAAAAAATGGTAGACATCCACAAGTCTGGTTCTGTCACGTTCTTTCAAAATCGAACCCAGAAGCAGACCAGGACAAGGAGAGTAGGAAGAAGGTGAGTATTTATTTACAAGTGAATGTGAATGGGTAGATATATCCAGGTGGCGTAGCGGGCAGCGGTGGTGAGTTGATGGGAGTAAATAGGTGGATCCAATGGGATAACGGAATCCTCCGATGACCAGGCGGGAATGGGGTAAATGATCCGGGTGAGTAACTGAAGACAGAACAAACGGAGGTAAGTTTAAGGCAAGCAATACGTAAAAAACAACAAATTCTATCTAATTTGAGGCTGATACTATGGCACAACATACTGTTCATGGCTAACGATCCGGCAGGGAATGGATGTCAGGTCAGAGCTTTTGAAGGGGAGAGGTGATGATCAGGACAGGTGTGCAGATTACTGATGGGATACAGGTGCGGGTGAACATCGATCTCCCAACAAGCTAATTCGCCCGGACACCGGAAACACACTCCAGGACAGAAACACAGGCAAACACAGACTCAGGAAGCGGGATTCGTGACAGGTTCATTCTTGGGAGCAATTTCCAAACACCTGAAGTTACCACGTTCATCTGTACAAACAATAGTGCACAAGTATAAACACCATGGGACTACACAGCCTTCATACCGCTCAGGAAGGAGATGTGTTCTGTCTCCTAGAGATGAACGTACTTTGCCCTCTTCACAACCGTCTTGGTGTGTTTGAACCATTCTAGATTGTTGGTGATTTGGACACCAAGAAGCTCTCAACCTGCTCCACTACAGCCCCATCGATAAGAATGGGGGCGTACTCGGTCCTCCTTTTCCTGTCGTCCACAATCATCTCCTTAGTCTTGGTTACGTTGAGGGATAGGTTGTTATTCTGGCACTACCCGGCCAGGTCTCTGACCTCCTCCCTATAGGCTGTATCAGGCCTACCACTGTTGTGTCGTCTGCAAACTTAATGATGATGTTGGAGTCGTGCCTGGCCATGCAGTCTTGGGTGAACAGGGAGTACAGGAGGGGACTGAGCACACACCCCTGGGGGGCTCTAGTGTTCAGGATCCGTGTGGCAGATGTAATTGGAGAATCCAGTGGGTTCTGGTAGTCTTTAATAGTTGACTCTAAGATTTGTATTTGATCATGTAGATGTTTTTGCTGTTTGTTCTTTGTTATTGAGCCAAAATGATTGGAGAAGCGGTTTATCCATACATCTCCGTTTTGGATAGATATCTCTTTGTGTTGTTGTTTGTTTAGAATTTTCCAATTTTCCCAGAAGTGGTTAGATTCTATGGATTCTTCAATTACATTGAGCTGATTTCTGACGTGCTGTTCCTTCTTTTTCCATAGTGTATTGTTGTATTGTTTTAGTAATTCACTATAGGGAAGGCGTAGGCTCAGGTTTTCTGGGTCTCTATGTTTTTGGTTGGATAGGTTTCTCAATTCTTTCTTAGCTTTTTGTATTCTTCATCAAACCATTTGTTATTGTTGTTAATTTTCTTAGGTTATCTGCTTGAATTTTTTATTTATTTGATAGGGCAGCTTAGAGGTCAAATATACTGTTTAGGTTTTCTACTACTAAGTTTACACCTTCACTATTGCAGTGAAGCATTTTGTCCAGGAAATTGTCTAGAAGGGATTGAATTTGTTGTTGCCTAATTGCTTTTTTGCTAGATTTCCTCACTACTTTCCTTCCAACTATAGAGTTTCCTAATATTATTCTGTTCCTTTGGCTTTGATGCCTCATGATTGAGGAAAGCTCTGTTCATGTAGAGTGTGATATTGCTGTGGTCTGATAGGGGTGTCAGTGGGCTGACTGAACACTCAAAGAGACTCTGGGTTGAGGTCAGTGATAAAGTAGTCTACAGTACTACTGCCAAGAGATGAGCTACATGTGTACCTACCATAGGAGTCCCCCCGAAGCCTACCATTGACTATATACATACCCAGCGTTCGACAGAGCTGCAGGAGCTGTGACCCATTTTTGTTGGTTATGTTGTCGTAGTTGTGTCTAGGGGGGCATATGGGGGAGGGAATGCTGTCACCTGCAGGTAGGTGTTTATCCCCCTGTGTGCTGAGGGTGTCAGGTTCTGGTTCTTGTTCAGTTTTGGCATTTAGATCCCCACAGACTAGTACATGTCCCTGGGCCTGGAAATTGTTGATCTCCCACCCTATGATGGGGAAGCTGTCATTGTTAAAGTATGGGGATTCTATTGGGGGGATATAGGTATCACACATGAGGACATTTTTCTCTGTTGAGATCATTTCCTTATTCATTTCTAGCCAGATGTAAAATGTTCCTGTTTTGACTAATTTAATAGTGGGTTAGGTCTACTCTATACCAAATTAGCATACCCCCTGAGTCTCTTCCCTGTTTCACACCTGGTAGTTTGGTGGATGGGACTACCAGTTCTCTGTAGCCTAGAGGGCAACCAGTGGGTTCCGTCTTCTTTATACCATGTTTCTTGTAGGATGAAAATGTCTGTATTTCCAATTTCTTTGAAGTCTAGGTTCCTACTCTTTAGGCCAAAATTACCCCAGACCTTGTATATTCCAGGATGAGATAGTAAAAGCTTTGTGTTCCATAGTGCCTAGTGTTGTTGTTTTTTGGTTTAGGCCTAGACCATTACAGTAGGTGTGAGCAGAGCATGTTGAGCATCTGATACAAATCTCTTAGGTCACAGGATGGGGCTTGGGTGGGTGTAATAGTGGGGGTTGGGCCGGTTGCTCTGCTCACTGCCTGAGCATATGTCCTGCTGTCATGTTGAGGTCATTGCCGCAAGGGAGGGGGGAATGGGGTGGGCAAAAGGGGCATAGGTCTGATATGGGGGGGAGCCAGGGTTTGCTTGGGGTGGTCTTAGCTGGTTGGAGTGAGGCTGGTGATGCTGTGGTCTGGGTGTAGGTCCTCTTTGCGTGGGTTCTCTCGGTGCAGGTCCTTCAGGAGGGGGTCTTTCAGGTCTAGGAGGGTGTCTCGCTGGTCTGAACGGGGTGTCCATTGCTCTGTTGCTCCTGTGTGTGGTGCTGGGTCCTGGCAAAAGTTGGAATTGCTGCCTTGTAGAGGTGGACCTGGTCGTAAAGGCTGTTCAAGTCCAGGGTGGAATGCTGGGCCAGGTAGACAGTAGGTTTTGAGGCACAGTCCTGGGAAAAGCTTGCATTTCACCCACTGGCAGGGTGAAAGTCATTTTGTGGTAGCAGGGTGAAGACAACCAATTGTGCGTTAGGGAAAGTGGAAGAAGTTTTTTCACTCCCCCACTCTTTGAACCCCAAAAAGTCATACTGGAACTGCATGAGGATGCCCTGTGCCATTACTGTCCCAGACTTGTACACGTTGACAGAGGTTGTTTCAATTTCCTCAATGTCTATCATTCGAAATTTCCACCCTGGGACAATACCCTTTCTCTTGACATTGGGGTAGTGAGCTCTTATAGCATTGTGCCATGCAAGGGGATGGTCTGTGTGTAAAATGAAGTTGCTTACCTTCCCCTCTTTGTAGAAGTCAGCAAATAGTGTCTCTGGATTGTCCTTGAGGAGCTTTTGTTGTACTCATTCTGTGTAGTGGTATTTTTTATATCCATTGGGTACTGTATTGTAATAACCTCTGGACAGGGATAAGCCATGGGGGCTCCAAGGCCTCTACATTTGGGGTGGGGGGAGGGGCTGTGGAACTCTCCTGCCATTGTTAGGCTCAAGAGTTTTCATACCGCTCACTTCACACTTCGGCACTAATTGATCAGGTCAGTTTCTTTCCTAGCAGCTTGATAGCATAGTACTCTTATTTATGAAGCTTTATACAACCAAATGACCTAGAGATTGTTGTCTTTTACTTTTTGGATTCAGAAGTAGCTTATAGTACTCATTCAGTTTTGTGTTGGATAGTATTTCCAGGTTCCGCTGTGTTTCTTCTGCAGGTTTTGGTTTGTTAGAAGTTGTTTCTTGATAGTCCTTGGTAGTAACAGTCCATTGAAGTAATTTGGGCCAAAATCAAGGTTTTAGGTATGAAATTGTGATTGGATTGAAGCTTTTGATGTTGAGGTTAGTATCATGTGTAAGTCCTTGTGAAATAATTCAAGTTTATCTACATTTAATCAACTCTAATTCTATATTTTTGCTCAGGAGCTCATGCTCTCAGTAATTCTCTCTTATTGATGTTGGTGGCATGCCTGTAGGAATCAGCATGGTTTGTTTAGTCTAGTTCCCACTCAGGTCCTCTGCTCAATCATGCCAATCAGAGACTCAGCTCCTCTGCTCAGCTTCCCCTCATTGGCCCAATGTAGTGCAATGACGCTTTACTGAATCACAGTTTTAAGTTTCACTCGTCTCTTTGATGCTAAATGGCTGGCTGGCTGCTGGCTGGCTGGCTGCTGGCTGGCTGCTGGCTGGCTGGCTGCTGGATGGCTGCTGGCTGGCTGGCTGGCTGCTGGATGGCTGCTGGCTGGCTGCTGGCTGGCTGGCTGCTGGCTGGCTGGCTGCTGGCTGGCTGGCTGCTGGCTGCTGTCTGGCTGGCTGCTGGCTGGCTGCTGGCTGGCTGGCTGCTGGCTGGCTCTGGCCTTTGATGCTACACAGCGTTAAACGCTACACATGTGTCTGATGAAAGCTCTCCAGACAAGAGACAGAGCAGGAAGTTGTTTTTTAACAGTAGTCGTGCTGACAAGAGTTGCAGGAGACCTCTTCAAGACAAGGTGCTTGTTTCTTCTGGGAGCGCCAGGCGTACTGAGAGCCACGCTGAGAGAAAACATGGCAGATGAGTTTTGGACACCTCCCATTTCTCAGGACATGTTCTGAAGCTTTTCTTACACAGAGTTCCTTCTCCAATTTCTCGCAGATATTGTATGACCTTAAAGAAGACAAATCCTCACAGGCATCTCTGTGCAGTGATGTGTGGCAGGCGTGTGCTGGGGATGGGGTTGGGCTGGGATGGGGATGGGGTTGGGCTGGGATGGGGTTGGGCTGGGATGGGGATGGGGCTGGGGCTGGGATGGGGATGGGGTTGGGCTGGGGATGGGGTTGGGCTGGGGATGGGGTTGGGCTGGGGATGGGGATGGGGATGGGGATGGGGTTGGGTTGGGCTGGGCTGGGATGGGGTTGGGCTGGGATGGGGTTGGGCTGGGATGGGGATGGGGTTGGGGTGTGGATGGGTTGAGCTGGTATGTGCTGGGGTTGGGTTGGGCTGGAGCTAGGGTTGGGATGGGGTTGGGTTGGGATGGGGTTGGGCTGGGGATGGGGTTGGGCTGGGATGGGGATGGGGTTGGGCTGGGGTGGGGTTGGGGTGTGGATGGGGTTGAGCTGGTATGGGGATAGGGTTGGGGTGTGGATGGGGTTGAGTTGGGATGGGGTTGGGCTGGAGATGGGGATGGGGCTGGGCTGGGATGGGGCTGGGCTGGGCTGGGGTGGGGGGTGGGGATGGGGTTGGGGATGGGATGGGGATGGGGTTGGGGTGTGGATGGGTTGAGCTGGTATGTGCTGGGATTGGGTTGGGCTGGAGCTAGGGTTGGGATGGGGCTGGGATGGGGATTGGGCTGGGCGGGGATGGGGTTGGGCTGGGATGGGGATGGGGATGGGATGGGGATGGGGCTGGGATGGGGATGGGATGGTGATGGGGTTGGGCTGGGATGGGGATGGGGCTGGGATGGGGTTGGGGTTGGGCTGGGATTGGGATGGGGTTGGGGTTGGGGTTGGGCTGGGATGGGGTTGGGGTTGGGCTGGGATGGGATGGGGTTGGGGTGTGGATGGGTTGAGCTGGTATGTGCTGGGATTGGGTTGGGCTGGAGCTAGGGTTGGGGTTGGGCTGGGATGGGGTTGGGGTGGGGATGGGGATGGGGTGTGGATGGGGTTGGGCTGGGATGGGATGGGGATGGGGTTGGGGTGTGGATGGGTTGAGCTGGTATGTGCTGGGGTTGTGTTGGGCTGGAGCTAGGGTTGGGATGGAGCTAGAGTTGGGATGGGGTTGGGCTGGGATGGGATGCGGATGGGGTTGGGGTTGGGCTGGGTCTGACAACTTGATGAAGGAAGCTTAATACATTCAATGTATGGTGTGGATGTGCTGTATAGTCTGTATGGTATGGATGTACTGTACATATTGTATGGTGTGGATGTACTGTTTTCTGTACGTATGGTGAGGATGTACTGTATAGTCTGTATGGTGTGGATGCACTGTATAGTATGTACATACTGTATGGTGTGGATTTACTGTAGTCTGTACATATGGTGAGGATGTACTGTATAGTCTGTATGGGATAGGGATGGGGTTGGGCTGGGATGGGGATGGGGTTGGGCTGGGATGGGGTTTGGCTGAGATGGGGATGGGGTTGGGGTGTGGATGGGGTTGAGCTGGTATGGGGATGGGGTTGGGGTGTGGATGGGGTTGGGGTTGGGCTGGGATGGGGATGGGGTTGGGCTGGAGATAGGGATGGGCCTGGGATGGGGTTGGGGCTGGGATGGGGTTGGGATGGGGATGGGGATGGGGATGGGGCTGGGATGGGGATGGAGTTGGGCTGGGGATGGGGATGGGGTTGGGTTGGGCTGGGATGGGGATGGGGTTGGGCTGGGATGGGGTTGGGCTGGGATGGGGATGGGGTTGGGGTGTGGATGGGTTGAGCTGGTATGTGCTGGGGTTGGGTTGGGCTGGGGTTGGGTTGGGATGGGGGTTGGGCTGGGGATGGGGTTGGGCTGGGGATGGGGTTGGGCTGGGATGGGGTTGGGCTGGGGTGGGGTTGGGGTGTGGATGGGGTTGAGCTGGTATGGGGATGGGGTTGGGGTGTGGATGGGGTTGAGCTGGGATGGGGTTTGGGCTGGAGATGGGGATGGGGCTGGGCTGGGATGGGGCTGGGCTGGGGTGGGGGTGGGGTTGGGCTGGGATGGGGTTGGGCTGGGATGGGGATGGGGCTGGGATGGGGTTGGGGTTTGGGCTGGGATGGGATGGGGTTGGGGTGTGGATGGGTTGAGCTGGTATGTGCTGGGATTGGGTTGGGCTGGAGCTAGGGTTGGGGTTGGGCTGGGATGGGGTTGGGGTGGGGATGGGGATGGGGTGTGGATGGGGTTGGGCTGGGATGGGATGGGGATGGGGTTGGGGTGTGGATGGGTTGAGCTGGTATGTGCTGGGGTTGTGTTGGGCTGGAGCTAGGGTTGGGATGGAGCTAGAGTTGGGATGGGGTTGGGCTGGGATGGGATGCGGATGGGGTTGGGGTTGGGCTGGGTCTGACAACTTGATGAAGGCAGCTTAATACATTCAATGTATGGTGTGGATGTGCTGTATAGTCTGTATGGTATGGATGTACTGTACATATTGTATGGTGTGGATGTACTGTTTTCTGTACGTATGGTGAGGATGTACTGTATAGTCTGTATGGTGTGGATGTACTGTATAGTATGTACATACTGTATGGTGTGGATTTACTGTAGTCTGTACGTATGGTGAGGATGTACTGTATAGTCTGTATGGGATAGGGATGGGGTTGGGCTGGGATGGGATGGGGTTGGGCTGGGATGGGGTTGGGCTGAGATGGGGCTGGGCTGGGATGGGGTGGGGATGGGGTTGGGATGGGGCTGGGATGGGGTGGGGGTGGGGATGGGGTTGGGATGGGGCTGGGATGGGATGGGATGGGATGGGGATGGGATGGGGATGGGTTGAGCTGGTATGTGCTGGGATTGGGTTGGGCTGTATAGTATGTACATACTGTATGGTGTGGATTTACTGTAGTCTGTACGTATGGTGAGGATGTACTGTATAGTCTGTATGGGGTTGGGCTGGGATGGGGATGGGGTTGGGCTGGGATGGGGTTGGGCTGAGATGGGGATGGGGTTGGGGTGTGGATGGGGTTGAGCTGGTATGGGGTTGGGGTGTGGATGGGGCTGGGATGGGGTTGGGGTTGGGCTGGGATGGGGATGGGGTTGGGCTGGAGATAGGGATGGGCCTGGGATAGGGATGGGGCTGGGATGGGGTTGGGGTGGGGATGTGGATGGGGATGGGGTTGGGATGGGGTTGGGGTGTGGATGGGGTTGGAGTTGGGCTGGGATGGGGATGGGGTTGGGCTGGAGATAGGGATGGGGATTGGGCTGGGATGGGGTTGGGGCTAGGGGTGGGGATGGGGTTGGGCTGGGCTGGGGATGGGGTTGGGGTGTGGATGGGTTGAGCTGGTATGTGCTGGGGTTGGGTTGGGCTGGAGCTAGGGTTGGGATGGGGTTGGGCTGGGGCTGGGGTGGGGTTGGGGTGTGGATGGGGTTGAGCTGGTATGGGGATGGGGTTGGGGTGTGGATGGGGTTGAGCTGGGATGGGGTTGGGCTGGAGATGGGGCTGGGCTGGGATGGGGTTGGGGTGGGGATGGGGCTGGGCTGGGGTGGGGATGGGGCTGGGGTGGGGATGGGGCTGGGCTGGGATGGGGTTGGGGTGGGGATGGGGTTGGGGCTGGGCTGGGGTGGGGATGGGATGGGGCTGGGATGGGGATGGGGTTGGGGTGTGGATGGGTTGAGCTGGTATGTGCTGGGATTGGGTTGGGCTGGAGCTAGGGTTGGGATGGGGCTGGGATGGGGATGGGGTTGGGCTGGGATGGGGATGGGGTTGGGCTGGGATGGGGGTTGGGCTGGGATGGGGATTGGGTGGGGTGGGATGGGGATGGGGCTGAGATGGGGATGGGGTTGGGGTGTGGATGGGGTTGAGCTGGTATGGGGATGGGGTTGGGGTGTGGATGGGGCTGGGATGGGGGTTGGGGTTGGGCTGGGATGGGGATGGGGTTGGGCTGGAGATAGGGATGGGATGGGGTTGGGCTGGGATGGGGATGGGATGGGGTTGGGCTGGAGATGGGGATGGGGTTGGGGTGGGGATAGGGATGGGGTTGGGGTGGGGATGGGGTTGGGATGGGATGGGGTTGGGCTGGAGATAGGGATGGGCTGGAGATAGGGATGGGGATTGGGCTGGGTTGGGGCTGGGGATGGGGTTGGGGGTGGGGATGGGGTTGGGTGGGGATGGGGTTGGGCTGGGATGGGGATGGGGATGGGCTGGAATGGGGTTGGGCTGGGATGGTGATGGGGTTGGGATGGGGTTGGGCTGGGATGGGGTTGGGATGTGGATGGGGCTGGGATGGGGTTGGGGTTGGGCTGGGATGGGGATGGGGTTGGGCTGGAGATAGGGATGGGGTTGGGATGGGATGGGGTTGGGCTGGGATGGGGTTGGGCTGGAGATAGGGTTGGGATGGGGTTGGGGTGGGGATGGGGTTGGGCTGGGATGGGGTTGGGATGGGATGGGGTTGGGGTGTGGATGGGTTGAGCTGGTATGTGCTGGGGTTGGGTTGGGCTGGAGCTAGGGTTGGGATGGGGTTGGGGTTGGGTTTGGGCTGGGATGGGGATGGGGCTGGGACGGGGTTGGGATGGGGTTGGGGTGTGGATGGGGTTGGGCTGGGATGGGGATGGGGTTGGGCTGGGATTGGGATTGGGATGAGGTTGGGATGGGATGGGGTCGGGATGGGGTTGGGATGGGATGGGGTTGGGCTGGGCTGGGATGGGGATGGGGTTGGGCTGGGCTGGAGCTAGGGTTGGGATGGGGATGGGGTTGGGCTGGGTTGGGGTTGGTGGGGATGGGGTTGGGCTGGGATGGGGATGGAGTTGGGCTGGGATGGGATGGGGATGGGGTTGGGGTGTGGATGGGTTGAGCTGGTATGTGCTGGGGTTGTGTTGGGCTGGAGCTAGGGTTGGGATGGAGCTAGGGTTGGGATGGAGCTAGAGTTGGGATGGGGTTGGGCTGGGATGGGATGGGGTTGGATTGAGCTGGTATGTGCTGGGATTGGGTTGGGCTGGAGCTAGGGTTGGGGTTGGGCTGGGATGGGGTTGGGGTGGGAATGGGGATGGGGTGTGGATGGGTTGAGCTGGTATGTGCTGGGATTGGGTTGGGCTGGAGCTAGGGTTGGGGTTGGGCTGGGTTGGGGTGGGAATGGGGATGGGGTGTGGATGGGGTTGGGATGGGATGGGATGGGGTTGGGGTGTGGATGGGTTGAGCTGGTATGTGCTGGGGTTGTGTTGGGCTGGAGCTAGGGTTGGGATGGAGCTAGAGTTGGGATGGGGTTGGGGTTGGGCTGGGATGGGATGAGGATGGGGTTGGGGTTGGGCTGGGTCTTCACTTGATGAAGGCAGCTTAATGCATTCAATGTATGGTGTGGATGTGCTGTATAGTCTGTATGGTGTGGATGTACTGTACATATTGTATGGTGTGGATGTACTGTTTTCTGTACGTATGGTGAGGATGTACTGTATAGTATGTACATACTGTATGGTGTGGATGTGCTGTATAGTCTGTATGGTGTGGATGTACTGTATAGTATGTACATACTGTATGGTGTGGATGTGCTGTATAGTCTGTATGGTATGGATGTACTGTACATATTGTATGGTGTGGATGTACTGTATAGTCTGTATGGTGTGAATGTACTGTATAGTCTGTATGGTGAGGATGTACTGTATAGTCTGTATGGTGTGGATGTACTGTATAGTCTGTATGGTGTGGATGTACTGTATAGTATGTACATACTGTATGGTGTCGATTTACTGTAGTCTGTACGTATGGTGAGGATGTACTGTATAGTCTGTATGGTGAGGATGTACTGTATAGTCTGTATGGTGTGGATGTACTGTATAGTCTGTATGATGTGGATGTACTGTACATATTGTATGGTGTGGATGTACTGTTTTCTGTACGTATGGTGAGGATGTACTGTATAGTCTGTATGGTGTGGATGTACTGTATAGTATGTACATACTGTATGGTGTCGATTTACTGTAGTCTGTACGTATGGTGAGGATGTACTGTATAGTCTGTATGGTGTGGATGTACTGTATAGTATGTACATACTGTATGGTGTGGATGTACTGTAGTCTGTACGTATGGTGAGGATGTACTGTATAGTGTGTATGGTGTGAATGTACTGTATGGTGTGGATGTACTGTATTGTCTGTATGGTGTGGATGTACTGTACAGTCTGTATGGTGTGGATGTACTGTATAGTCTGTATGGTGTGGATGTACTGTATTGTCTGTATGGTGTGGATATACTGTAGTCTGTATGGTGTGGATATACTGTAGTCTGTATGGTGTGGATGTATAGTCTGTATGGTGTGGATGTATTGTCTGTATGGTGAGGATGTACTGTATAGTCTGTATGATGTGGATGTACTTTATAGCCTGTATGGTGTGGAAGTACTGTATAGTCTGTACGGTGTGGATATACTGTAGTCTGTATGGTGTGGATGTACTGTGTAGTCTGTACATACTGTATGGTGTGGATGTACTCTATAGTCTGTATGGTGTGGATGTACTGTATAGTCTGTACGGTGTGGATATACTGTAGTCTGTATGGTGTGGATGTACTGTGTAGTCTGGACATACTGTATGGTGTGAATGTACTGTATAGTCTGTATGGTGTGGACATACTGTATAGTCTGTATGTGCTGTATGGTGTGAATGTACTGTATAGTCTGTATGGTGTGGACATACTGTATAGTCTGTATGTGCTGTATGGTGTGAATGTACTGTATAGTCTGTATGGTGTGAATGTACTGTATAGTCTGTATGGTGTGGATGTACTGTGTAGTCTGTATGGTGTGGATGTACTGTATAGTCTGTATGGTGTGAATGTACTGTAGTCTGTATGGTGTGGATGTACTGTGTAGTCTGGACATACTGTATGGTGTGAATGTACTGTATAGTCTGTATGGTGTGGACATACTGTATAGTCTGTATGTGCTGTATGGTGTGAATGTACTGTATAGTCTGTATGGTGTGGACATACTGTATAGTCTGTATGTGCTGTATGGTGTGAATGTACTGTATAGTCTGTATGGTGTGGATGTACTGTATAGTCTGTATGTGCTGTATGGTGTGAATGTACTGTATAGTCTGTATGGTATGGATGTACTGTATAGTCTGTATGGTGTGAATGTACTGTATAGTCTGTATGTTGTGAATGTACTGTATAGTCTGTATGGTGTGGATGTACTGTATAGTCTGTATGTGCTGTATGGTGTGAATGTACTGTATAGTCTGTATGGTATGGATGTACTGTATAGTCTGTATGGTGTGAATGTACTGTATAGTCTGTATGTTGTGAATGTACTGTATAGTCTGTATGGTGAGGATGTACTGTATAGTCTGTATGGTGTGAATGTACTGTATAGTCTGTATGGTGTGGATGTACTGTATAGTCTGTATGGTGTGGATGTACTGTATAGTCTGTATGTTGTGGATGTACTGTATAGTCTGTATGGTGTGGATGTACTGTATAGTCTGTATGTTGTGGATGTACTGTATTGTCTGTATGTTGTGGATGTACTGTATAGTCTGTATGTTGTGGATGTACTGTATTGTCTGTACATACTGTATTGTGTTGATTTACTGTAAGGTGGGACACAGGCTGTAGAGTGATGGTCCTGTTCCACTAGATCTATGTTACAGGATGCCTATATGATGAAATGTGGTGGTGTTATCAGCCTCTTAATTGATCTGTCTGATCAGTGTGGTTCTGTCTGAGCAGTAGACAGATACAGTCCCCAACGACTCTGAGCTGAAGACATATCCTCAACACTCTTTTGCCGCTTTCTAAAAACAAAAGTGTTTCATAGTTTACCTTGTCTGATAACAAATGTTGAAACAGCCTATCAGTTTAGATGCTGGAAATGTATTAATATGTTTCCTGTGGGTTCTGACGTCAATAGTTATGAAATACTACAGTCCACCGCTCTTTACTCCAAGTCAGTCATCATTGGACGTTTCATGTAGAGATTGTGGGTACTGTGGTTAATCCAGACTTCCGAAGCTCGCCAAATGTTATGGTATGCGTTTTATGAATTTATCAAAACCAGATTCACATTTGGCTCCACTTATGTGACACTTGAAAGCATTTATAATCTCCTTATCTTTCTACACTGATATGAATCTGCTCTTTGGGGTTCAGGGGAGAGGTGTTTAGCTGTCTGACTGTCTCCTGGCTGTTCTGTCTGACTGTTCTCTGGTTGTATGACTGTTCTGTCTGACTATTGTCTAAATGTTGTCTGACTGTTTTCTGTTTTCTGACTGTTCTCTGACTGCTGTCGGGCTGTTCCCTGACTCTTATGACTGTTTTCTGGCTGTTTTCTGACTGTTCCCTGACTGTTATCTGACTGTTATGACTGTTCCCTGACTGTTCTGACTGTTCTCTGACTTCTGTCGGGCTGTTGTCTGACTGTTGTTGGGCTGTTCCCTGACTGTTCTCTGACCGCTGTCGGGCTGTCCTCTCTCGCCACCCCCTGTTCTAACTGTTTTCTGACTGACTGTTCCTACTGTTCTGTCTTTCTGTCCCCCCCTCCTCTCCCCCTCCAGACAGCGAGGAGGACGAGTTGGTCAAGTCGAAGAAGGGGTTCCGCAGCCAGGCAGTAGCCAATCAGAGCCCAGAGACGGACCTGATGTTGGATGGAGACGACGACACTGCCAGTCTGCTGCAGGAGAAGGAGATGGACAACCTGGCTGGTGAGATACACAAACACAGATGCACATATTTGTCCTATGTTTGGGTTATGGTTTATGTTTTTGCCAGTGTAAGTGAATCTGGACAGTGTTTCCAAGGTGTTCAGGTGAAAGTGTAGTTCCTGTGTGGTTGTGTATGTGTGAAACACACCGGTCGGTTCTATTCTGTGTTGTTTTGGTCCTCTAGCGCTGTTCCTTCCTCGCCTGTTTGTCTCCAGAGGTCAGTCCGTCATCTCAGTCCAAGTAAATCTAAATTGATTCCGGAAGGATGATCAATCTGAACATGGCTGCATTTCAAATGGCACTCTATTCTCTAGTTAGTGCACTACTTTTGACTAGGGCTCATAGTGCTTTCGTCAAAAGTAGTGAAATACGGTGCCATTTGGAACGCATGATATGTCACCACCTACCAAATGGCCCAGAAAATCATTAACTAAACTAACATTTCCTAACCTGACAGACTGAACTTTTAACCCACATTAACACTCTGATCTTACTGATTATAACGGACAGAGAAACTATGAAAACAAACTAATGAATGAAAATCATTTGAATCAACCTCCTCAGTGGAAATACATATGTAAATAAACAAATCACAATTAGTTATAAAAACACATGAGTTGGTTGTTTGATATCTAGACATTTTATTTTCATTAGAACATTGAGTCATGGACTGCACGCTATTCTTTTTGATAGTGCAATACTTTTAACCAGGGCCAATCTGGTCAACCAAGGCCTGTAGCTATCTGGTCAACCAAGGCCCGTAGCGATCTGGTCAACCAGGGCCCGTAGCGATCTGGTCAACCAGGGCCCGTAGCGATCTGGTCAACCAGGTCCCGTAGCGATCTGGTCAACCAGGTCCCGTAGCGATCTGGTCAACCAGGGCCCGTAGCGATCTGGTCAACCAGGGCCCGTAGCGATCTGGTCAACCAGGGCCCGTAGCGATCTGGTCAACCAGGGCCCGTAGCGATCTGGTCAACCAGGGCCCGTAGCGATCTGGTCAAAAGTGTGCACTATATAGGAAAAGGGTTAATAAGAGCTGTTCCATGACATGATGTCCGAATGTCCAGAAAATAAATAATGACATTTAAACTGAATTTGAACTTGGAGGCTTGGAGGTTTTACCTGAAACGTGCCAGGCAGGCAAGAGAGCTTCATACAGCTGCCATAGCTACAGTGAAACGTGTAATATAATAATAATATATGCAATTAAGCAAACGCTTTTATCCGTAGTGCGCACGCATACCTTATATGGGGGGCCCAAGCAGGAGTTATGTTTTAAACAAGCACCTCAACGTTTGAAATGCTTAAACTTTACCGGCTATTGCAGTGGTTCGCATCCGTAGATCTAAAGGATGCGTACGTTCATGTGACTATACATCCTCTCCACAGAACGTTTCAGAGGTTTCATTTCGAGGGTGTGGTCTACAAGTTTCTGGTCTTGCTTTTCTGGCTCTCCCTATCGCCCCAGAGCATTTTCTATGGTGGTGGAGGCGGCTTTGGCACCAGTGAGTAGCCAGGGGATCCCATTATTGGCCTATCTTGGATGATTGGATGGTCATAGTGGAGTTGAGGGAACAGGTGGAGCTCCACACTGCTACGTTTGCCATATTCAGTCTCTGGGGTTCATAGTGTATCACAAGGAAAGTTGTTTGACCCCGGCACAGCGCATTCAGTTGGCCTCAAACTCTGCTCTATGCTTTTCCTCCGGTGGTTCTGATTCAGGCCACCGTGGAGAGGGTCCATCAGGAGGGTCTGTTGTTGATTCTGGTGGCTCCCCGCTGGCCCAGAGAGTTTGGCACCCACGTCCGCATGTATGGGATCTATGGGTTTGGCCCCTGAAAGGTTGAATTTGACGGCTAGGGGTTTACCCTTGAACGTGATAAAGACTATAGAGCCGGTGCATATGCCCTCTACAAGAGGGTTGTATACATATAAGTGGGTCACGTTTGAGGGTTGGTGTCAGGTTAAAGGAGTTTCATGTTTTATATGCTCTTTGGTGTACGTTTTGCTTTCGGAGCAGGGCTTTTCTTTTTCCACATTGAAGGTTTATATGGCAGCCATGTAGGGATTGAAGGCTCTACCCTGGAGTCTCACTCTCTGGTGGTGAAGTCTCTGAAAGGCGTGCGTCGGCTCAGACCAGTGTCTAAACCTATGGCATCCACTTGAGACCTGGCTTTGGTCCTGGATGCTCTGTGTGAGTCTCTGTTTGTACCATTGGAGTCTGTGAAGGTCCTTTCCGTAGAGGCTGCCCTGCTCATGGCCTTGGCGGCGGCCAGTCATGTTTTGTATCTCCACGCGCTCTCAGTACACCCTAGCTGTTTGGCGTTTGCTCCTGCTGACTACAAAGCGATTTTACATCCTAAGTCAGAATCTGCATATGTCTTCCAGGTCCCTGGCTTTCCAGCTGTTCCCTTTCTCACCTTTTCCGTTTCCCTCCAGTGAACAACTGAGTTTGCATGGCCTGTGTCCGGTGCTCTCTTGAGTGTACAAAACATTTAAGGACTCCTTCCTAATATTGAGTAGTGCACATTTCAGGCTCGCAAGGTAAGTATTGTTATTGGAACTGTGGTGTCTATGGACTTGGGCTGCAGTGTAGCCAAGCTGCAGCAGGTTCTGGTTCCCTATATAGTGTTCTAGTGTTTTCATTGTGTTCTCATAAAGGTGGTAGGTAGCTCTCTGAGTGCCAATAATGTGGACGCCGTTTAACGCAGCCCCGCGCACATTTCTGATTCTGAGGGGGTGGGTTAAATGCGGAAGACACATTTTTGTTGAATGCATTCAGTTGTGCAACTGACTAGGTATCCCCTTCCCTTTCTGGTAGTGTTCTTTTCGGGTTCTTGTTGGGTTCTCGTCGTGTTCGCATAGTTTTCTCATAGGGTTTTACTTTTAACATAGTGTTCTCTTACTGTTCTCACAATGTTCTCAATGTTTTCCAACCCACCTCCTGGTCACATGGCACCAGGCTCCAGCTTTGTGGGCCAAACTCTCCAGTCAGAACTATGCTTTCTGCTGCTTTAGGTATAATTGCCTCAGCCTCACAGGGGAGAGATATCCAGAGTTCAGTCTGGTTGTGAATATAGATCAAGAGGAGCTGTTCAACGGTCTGATACACTGCCTGAATGCTGCAAACAACTGGTCCCTGAAATAAGAGCAGCAAGTGCTGCGGTGGTATTATTCCTGATGCAAGCGTTTTACTGGAATACAATAGCGGATCCTGGCAGCCATCATAAATTCCTGAAATGTTTACTATGTTCCAATCACAAGGATTATAAAGCAGCAAATGGACTGAGGGAGAATCTGGTTGCTGTGCCTCCTCTGTCATGCTCACAGACCTTCTAAGAAACTGTAGAGGAGAAAAATAATTCCTGAGATATTTGAGAAAATAATTATGAAAGCATGATATACTGTAGCTGATGTTTCTTTTAAAAGATAATGGTTCCCTGGTATGTTGGCATTCTGACACAGTGAATTATAATGGTAGACTATTGTATCTACAATGTTGCCATGTAAGTGGGTATAGCTTTAGAGACATGCAATGACCAGCTTCTGTCCAGAATCTCAAGAGGTACGATCAGGCTTTTAAGTAGTGACTGTGGGCGGTATTGTCCTTAAAGCACCAATGCAGTCTGTGTAAAAAAAAAAATGAATTCAATCATCACTGCATGTCTAAGTAATCACTCTGTGTTTATTTAATAATGAAAATAACTCCAAAACGCGTATGGGCATTTGAATACAAATTTGAAGATATTTACATACACTGCCCTGATGAGGGGATAGGATGGTCTAGAGCCCACCCCCTTACCCAGATGAACAGTCATTGGTCGATTATAATCAGTTCACATGATGTGGCCCAAAAGTTCTATTCCACCTGAACAGGCTGAATTCCAGGTATTTCCTTTCAAACAGCTCTTACACAAAAAGGGCGTTAATCATCATTTACACAATTTCAGAGTGCTATTTAGAATTCATAGGGTGGAAATGTCTTTAAAAAAAACAGGTAAATAACATTTTTAAATGCACTTCCCTTTAAAGGTCCAATGCAGATGTTTTTATCTCAAATTGGAAATTGTAAAACTAGCTATTATTGGCAGAAAGGTTTGGAACGCTCTTCCTCATGGGTCTATTAACTAAGGGTGCATTTGTAAATTCACTCTGGGGGGCCAGAGTGTTCAGTGCACTCTGGGCGTTTGTCAGATTGTCCGTATGTAAATTCAGAGCGGTTCACTCTCGGAGCATTAAGAGCACACACTGGATGCTCTGGCCGGGGAGTAGGGTTGATTAGAACGTTCTGGCATCACCACGGCAGTCAAGCTCCCAAACTAACTGGTTAAAGTTAGCTAGCTTGACCTCCCGAATCACGCAATGGTAGCTGTGCCACTAGGGATCCTGGGTTTGAGTCCAGGCTCTGTCGCAGACGGCCGTGACCAGGAGACCCATGGTGTGGCGGCGTCCGGGTTAGGGGAGGGTTTGGCCGGCGGGGATGTTCTTGTCCCATCACGCACTAGCGACTCCTGTGGCAGACCGGTCTCAAGTGCACGCTGACTCGGTCGCAAGGTGTACAGTGTTTCTTACGACACATTGGTGCGGCTGGCTTCCGGGTTAAACGAGCAGTGTGTCAGGAAGCATTGCGGCTTGGCTGGGTTCTTTTTCAGAGGATGTACGGCTCTCAACCTTCGCCTCTCCAAAGTCCGTACGGGAGTTGCAGCGATGGGACAAGACTGTAACTACCAATTGGATACTATGAAATTGGGTAGAAAAGGGGGTAAGAAATTTAAATAAAAAGAAGTTTGCTAGCTTGCTAGCTACTTTCAGACATAAATGAGAGAACATCTCACTCTGACCATTGTTCTCATCCTAGCAGAGCTGGTTAGGCTTTTTTCATGTTATCCAGAGCATTGGTGACTGTAACTGTGCTGCTGGTAACGATTTAATTATGCTTTTTTGCAGAGGTTTACTGACACCGGCCATATTCAATGGGTGTTGAGCATTTGTAAATTCGTCAGTTATTCTGCGCTCTGGCACACTCAGATGAGAGTGCTCTGAAATCAGAGGAGATAGACAGAGCGAATTTACCAACACACCCAAATTTACCACTTGGATATATCACCAGGCAGGCCAAAACTCCATCCCACCAAAATAGGCTGAAAGTTCAGGCGGTCTTTTCAAACAGCTCTTACACTGAAAGGACATTATCATCATTTTCACAATTGCACAATATTATTAGAACCTCGTAGTGTGGAAATATATATAAAACATAGGAAATCACATTTTTGACTGCACTGGCCTTTACATATGAAACACCATCCAAAATACCATCCAAAATAAACTCGACCAGTTACAATGAAAACAGAGATGTCAAAATGAACCTTTCTTTATCCAGCTACATTAATTCCAACCTTATTAAAAATGTTGGTCGAAACATTTATTTTTGGAACCATTCAAAAACCCTTCAAAAACATGATATTTTATTGCATCATGGTAAAGTTAAAGGTATGTTCACATTCTGACCAGAAGGGGAGCCCTCGCTATCTCAGACTGATCTTTCGGAAGTCCTGGACATTAGGTAGTGTTCTGTCTATGTGCTCTATATCTATATGCTACAGTCTGTGTGCTCTTTATCTCTTTATCTCTATCTACTCTACCTCTCTCTGCCCTGAGCAGTCTAAGTGGGAGATCATCCCTGTGTGTTGACAGCCTTTCTCCTTCTCTTTCTTTCTTTCTCTCTCAATCTCTGTCTATCTCCCTCTCACTCTCACTCCCCTATATCTCTCTCCTCCTCCTCCTCTCTCTCTCCTGCCAAACCAAAGATCAGGCCAGTGTCTGCTGCCAGAGGAGGCATGGCTTACCATGGGCTCAGCTAGCTATTGGGGCGGGCGGAGCCTGCCCTGTGGTTACCAAACCCATGATTAGTTTCACTCCCCCTGAACACTGGCAACACCGTCTGCTCTCACTGGCATCAACACACTCCTTTTGTCTACTCATCTGTAACCCAAATCATACAAGGAGAGGAGAGGATGGAAGAGGGAGGTGTTGTGTTTAGATAGTGGCTGTTTACTGTTTTGGTTGAGATATTAATGATCTTAACTGACAGACCTTTGAATGGACCAGTCAAAAACAGGCATTCTGTACTCTCTCAGTGGTGCATTATCATGCCCTAACGAGTGAAGTTCATCGTTCATATCACTCTCTCTCTCTCTGGCATAATCGTATCCCTTACATGGGTAATAATTTGCCTTATGAGTGCAAGATAATAGTGTCACAAATACTTAGACAAACCCCCATAAAAAAATTACACTGCTCAGGATGTGTTGAATTTCATATATCACTGTCTACCTTACATGTTTAAGATATGAATCTTTATTGACAAGAAATGGAACAGTTTTAGGTTGCGTCCCTAAAAGCACACTATTGGCCTATGTGACCTGGTCAAAAATAGTGTGCTATATAGGGAATTCTTAGACTTATTCAAGCCTTTGAGAGGAATGTTGGGCATTCAGGACTGTGGGAGAATGTACAGTGCTGTTTTAATTATGACACTACCCAGAATGCCTTGTGTCTGTGTAGCAGTGCAGCAGTGACATCACTGCGACTGTCTTCATCAGACAAGACTAGAGTACACACAGAATAACACCAAGAAACTGCAACTATGTAATAGAATATTATAACTGGAATAATTGTTGCTATAAATTGAATTATTTGCTCAATGTACACTTTTAAATGTTCCTAAAATATTACTCTGAAGACCATCCAAGTCAAAGGTGTGTGTGTGTGTGTGTGTGTGTGTGTGTGTGTGTGTGTGTGTGTGTGTGTGTGTGTGTGTGTGTGTGTGTGTGTGTGTGTGTGTGTGTGTGTGTGTGTGTGTGTGTGTGTGTGTGTGTGTGTGTGTAAATATTATTATTACTACTATAACTTTTTTTTAAGGAAATTCTCAGAAAGAGGCTCCACAAATCTAGCATTATAGTATTATCAGAATCCAGTCCTTTGGCATATGGAAACCTGTATCGTGTAAACGTTTTCATACCAACTCCTAATTATGGAGTATACCTAGCGGGATTACAGTTTAATCCCGTCCCTGTAGCGCGGTGGATCCAGTGGATTAAGGCTGTATTGTCTCTGTATGTGCCAGAGCCCCTTCAAGCCACAACACAATGGTTCTGTACCCTCCAACGTCTTTTTATTCTCTCTCCCGCGCTCTCTGAGGGGGAGTAGACTAGAGTTCTTTGAATAGAGAGTTTATGTTGCAGAAAGACAAACCCTTTAGGTTGCTGGGAATCTCTTGCAAACAGCATCGACTATAAAACAATATCTGCCCGTTTATTGAGACTTCGGCCTAATTCTCTGTTCAAATGTAGCCTAACATGGTGCAGGTTTAATATTCATCTTAATGTGGAAACAACATTAAGAACAACTGTCATTACAAGATAATTACATCGGCTAATAAATAATAATGACAGTGATGTTTTGATCACATTTTGTTTCATGTTCAAAAGCATTGCTTTCTGTTCTGTGAGAGCAACGCAGTAATTACATTGTATAATATTACGTTATATGTACACGGAGGCCTATATTGTAGGCTATACATTATATATCAGTGTATTTTGTAGTATCTATTCATGAATATGCTGTGAGGCATGTTAGGGACATATGTTCTCATAGGCATACAATAAATACACCTGAAAAGTTATTAGACCCGGGATATTACTGCAGTTTGTGAAGCACATATTTAACGGTGATTGTGTAATCAGATAAGATCCGTTTAATACAGGCAGAGAGTTTATTACAGACAGCTATAGGGCAGGCAGAGAGAAAGAGTAGGAAAGCTGATTCCACTATTCCTGAACGCTCCGTGAGCTCAATGAAAGAGCGCCCAGGGAATTGAAACCAAAATCCACTTGTAATCTCGCAACAGTATCAGGCATAATTGGCTGAGGAGCACAGGATTAAGATTGACGAGACATTAAACTGACTCTTTGGAGTTCACGCGATCGATAAATATCCCAATTTCAAGAGTTTTCATTTGAGCTCGAGACAAATCAGCGGAGCTGACGCGCCTCAGCGATACTGATCCAAATAGAACATGGAGAATGGAGGGAGAAGAGAGGACAGGAGGAGAGATGGAGATGGGGAGGAAGACGGGTGGAGACAGAGAGAGATATAGCATGTGATCCCATCAGCTGACCAGGGATCAAAAAGCCATCGTAAATAAATACTGAAGGGATATCGTCAGCACAAATACAAAAGCTTTTATTTTCCCTCAAAGAAACTGTTAAAGGATGCTATGCAAATTGTCACAATAATTTTGGGGTGGTGTTGTGTCTCTCTTTTAGAGGCCGCAGATGTTGCTATAGTAACTGAAATAATTGTTATGAAAAATATGAATATGCATAATAATAGCCTATAGGTTATAAGTGAACATTCATCATATTGGCAAGCGCTCCTCCATCTCTGGTTTAGTTCTGATAGACCGTATCAGACTGCTGGCCCTATTGCACAGCACGCGCCTATAGTTAAACTGGTCATTACTTATGTAAATTAGCTTCAAATCGTTTTGTAAGCCTAGAATGTATATAGGCCTATATGCTTGTTGAATTGGCCGAATGGCGATTTGGTTAAAAATAACCCATTTTATAGCCTCCAGAGTGCAACCCAAAATGGAGCCGTGTTCTGTATTCAACCTGAACGAGTAATTCGTGTTTGCATAAAAAATAAAAATAAACTGAATACAGACTTGTTACCATGATAATTAAGAACTGTGCATGTGCCAAATTAATAAGAAATTGTAGAATTTGCATCCTAGACATTACATCGCCTCTATGTGCTCTGATTAAATCGAA
The DNA here is from genome assembly GCF_002021735.2 of Oncorhynchus kisutch. Taxonomy (NCBI): domain Eukaryota; kingdom Metazoa; phylum Chordata; class Actinopteri; order Salmoniformes; family Salmonidae; genus Oncorhynchus; species Oncorhynchus kisutch. The sequence goes on from NC_034191.2 coordinate 32,618,957, forward strand.
GTAGACTCAAATTTGATAATAATTTCCAAACAAACAAAGCCGATTATTTGTTAGGAATTTTTAAAGACCATGTTTTGTTTGTCCTTATATCTGATGCACGGTGTATTACGCATTATAGGCCCAGTGGTCCTCAGCACCCCAGCCCAGCTGGTGGCCCCAGTAATAGTGGCGCGAGGGACGCTCTCCATCACGACGACCGAGATCTATTTCGAAGTGGACGAGGATGACCCCTCCTTCAAACGGCTTGACTCCACGGTAAGTCCAATCGCCACTTTCCCTTTCTGTTTGATATGCACAAGCTTTTGTTCACATTCAAGTTCACTTTACTGATTCATGTTCGTGTTTTGGCTGGGCCCGCATTGACCCCAGGTTCCTTTCTTTTACAAGACACAAAATGTGATTTAGAGATTCAAATAATTATTCAGATTCACCCATGTGCAAGAATTCAACCATTAGGAGATTGTGGAGCATTTTAAAATATATGGTCCAATTGGAACGTTGTGCCATTTGAAGTTCCAGGATGTAGACGAGCCTTAAACTTACCCAGGCCTCTGGAGAGAACCTGACATGTAGGCCTACAACATTTTACACATTTATTGATATTCTGATCCCCTCAAAACCTGTAAACCTATGTCATCAAACGAGAGCCTACGAGGTCTTTTCGATTTTACACCAACATTATCGTTGTTTATAAATATAGCGACTGTGTATGGACATGGGATAAGTACTAGCATTATTGGGCGCATACTAACGTTGTAACCTAGACATTTACACAATTACCCGTTCAAAACACCTGTTTTGCGCATTATTCGTGTCCACTGTATATTAGAAATATAGGCCTAATGTCTAACCCCAACCGTACCTCTCATACATTTGTTTTTTCCCAACAGCATTACGCCTATAAAAAGCTTTTAAATAGACAGCCTATTATTATAACGTAGACAACCTGATAGATACAATATGGAGGGTAGGTTTATAGCCAGAATTAATAGAGAAATATATTCTATTTGCCAACTATATTTGCCTAATTTAAAACGGGTTAAACACTAGGCTTAAAAAATACCCATGTATGATGCATACAATAACTATGGCCTATATATGAAAAAATACAAGTTATACATTTACTTAATCATGATTGGGACACAAATATTACATAGCTATTTTTTATTAGGCTAACTCTTTAAATTAATTCACAGACAGGAATAAAAAATCAGATCAGATCATGTTATAATCCAGTGTATTTCAAGTGCATTTTTACTTCTCAATTAGACTGTATTTATATATATTTTCAGGTTTTCAGGTTTTATCATGTAAGCAAGGTACAAACAAAAAAGTATCGAGTATACTTTAAATAAGAATTCAAGTACGTTTATGGAATGTTTTTTTTTTAAATGTAACAAATAGTACCATCAAAATGTAAACTTTCAAAATGAGAAAATGTCCACTGACAACAGATACAGCAGACTGTTACTGAAATTAATGTACTAAATGAATGTATTTTCTACCAGATAAAAAAAAACGTTTTACTTTAAAAGGTGTAATTGAACTCCTAAGTTTACATGTCACAGAACAACATTCACAATTTCAGACCACTGGAATCACAACCTATGAATGTATTTACAGTATAAATATTTACTCAAGGCTTGTATGGGGGCTTTATTTTAAAGCATTTAAGCTAATAAACGATTTAGACAACCGTGGGCATGGACAGAAATAACGAAAGATTAATACTGAAATTAAACCTAACCTTGAATGTGGATTGATGGTACAATTTGCTCCTAAATCACAGAATAGAATTAAGAGAAGGGTCATATTTGACTATGGGTCATAAAAATGATATCAGAGTAAACTTCTTCCTCGTCAGAGGATAGTCACATTTTACAAGACCGTGAATTAAAACAGAGGCACAGTGACCATTTCTGTCCATAGTCCTTTGATACATCACCAGGCCTCTCACTGACCCTCCTTCACTATAACACACATTTACCTCAGAGTTTCTCCAAGCTTTTGGGGTTGGTCAAAATCTCTCTCGCAAGTCGCCAGGTCTGTTTGGCTGCATTTTCTAGAGCAGAATGAGGTTTCCCCTGGAACAGATCTAGATTAGGCAGGAAGTAATGGGGACACCTCCTGCACTGCAAACACGAAATAAGCTGCAATAGAATCCCGTTCAAACGGTCCCCGAGGTTGTTCTCGTCCCAGTCAGACTCCCGTGGATGTTTTTCACACTCATAAGAAACCAGAGTTTTCATGTGGTAGTTGTTGAGGGGCGTCCCAGGCAGCTCAAGGTGCCGGTCTCGTAACGTTTTGAGGACCGACAGACATTTCTTCCTGCAGCCTCCCAGGAGTAGGCGGTTCTCGGCCTCGCCGAACTGCAGGACCCAGGCGTCGCTCTCTGCCGAACTTTGTTTTCCGTTCAACGAGTAGCACTCTTTAGAGAGAAGGTTGAATCCCTCGGCCTTTACTTCGGCTACCCTGTTGGGGCCCGGCCAGGGGATGTGCGGTAGGGGCCAGTGCGCTGCGCTGCGGGGCCAGATCCCGGTGCATTTGAAAGCCGGGGTGATCTGAACGATGTATCTGTCTCTGATGCGTAACTTCACCTCGCTGGTATCAGACACCATTTTGACAACATCTCTATAGCTGCATTTATCCACGGCCTGCGCCACTAGGGTCTGAAATCTGGAGCGGATCTTGCGCGCAGAGAGGTAGCCGGAGGCGGTGATGAATTCTACCCAGAGAGACATGCTCCTTTTACGGCCGTCGCTCAGCTTGAGCACGGCGCAGCCCGGCAGAGATCCATCATCCACGAAGTTAAATACCCCCATCTGGTTGAGGTAGAGCACCACCTCGAACTCTGTGGGGGAGATGACCTCTAGCCCCTCGAAGCGGTTGTCCATCTCGTTGAGAGAGCTGATGAAGCGGGGCTCCTGCACCTCCACCTCCTTCAAGACGTCCGACACCACCTTGCACACTTCCCGGATGGTCTTGGAGATGGCCGCCTTCCGAGATTGGCATTTCTCCTGGTAGTATTTGTTGAGGTGGTACACCAGCTTGGCCTGGGCGGCTATCATGTTAGGGCAGAGATCCGGGTTGTAGACCGGAGTCTCGCAGTAAGCCGACGGATCCAACGCGGCTGTTTGTACGGGAGCCAATTTTAGAGAAGAAAGAACGCTATTAAAAAGAAAAAAATGTGTTCAAAAAGTCCCAACCAAGCCTATTATTGCTTGTTGGGGCACATGCGTAATAATCTCGCCGGTCTAAAGCATTCGCTTTTGCATTGAACTGCAGTTGGAAAATGTATGTACTTCGATTTGCGAATAATTATAAAAAATCCATAATACACCCTTTCACGTCAGTAGTCAAAACAACCTCGTTTTTGTTATTTCTCTAATCACTGCTGTAGTTATGGATCCGCATATGAAAGTGCGCGGTGCTGTCTGTCTGTGTGTGTGTGTGTGTGAGGGCGACGTGGAGGCGGCTGAGTCTTTCTGTGTTTAACAGCCCCGACGCTCTTCGGGAAATTATAAAGGGAGGGTTATGAACGAGGATGTCCAATCGCCATCTGATTCGTCACCGCCTCCAGTTTATCAACAACAAATTAATCCCCGGGTTTTATACACAATTTAAACTAAAGGTAGTAGTCTCGAGGATCGGAAGTCCACTTACGGGTTGGCGAGAGAAAAAACAAAGCCCTTTTCTACTCTCTTTCAGGTTGTCTTTTTGACTTTTTTTACGGATTTTCTCCAACTGCTTATTTTAAACGGCTTGGTTGAATGCTACAGTAGGTTAGGCTATAACATGTGCCAGGGTTTTGCGTATTTATTTGTTTTGATTAAAACATGTATTTTACGTTGTATTTTTCTCATGTTTATTATTCTCGTTTACTCTTATTTTCGTTTTGTTTTATTCTTGATGATTAGTGTTTCTGTATTGTCCACAGCCTTTGGACGGTACCTGATCTAATATTAGACACGTCGACTAGAATGACAGGTTTGATGACAGTTGTTCCGTGGGGTTATGTCTTGGTTATTTTAGATGTTTTTTGCTTTGACTGAAGATTCGCACTGCTAAATCTATTCTACAGGGAAATTTCAAATAGGACTTTGGAATGCAGTGTCCTTAGAAAAAAAATATATCCTACTGCATGTTGAAATAGCCTATAGAATATGGATTTACATCTGTACCATATCAGTAGGCTAGGCCATTGTATAATTATTAGGCCTGTGAAATCGCATTGTTATTTTGGAAATAACGCATGTATGCAACATCCTAGTAGTTAAAAAATATTGGACCGGTTAATTTTCGGTGTCTTCTTTTCCAGCGTAAATAGGCTAATGATAACTTAAAGGCCCAAAGTCCTTTAGAAGTTAATTGTTTTTTCTTAGTGTTGTACAAATACATTTTCAGGCGTACTTTTCAATTAAGACGTTTTTGAATATGAATGTTAATATTTTTTCATGATTCCAATGTATGAAATAGGCCTACTATCCCTCATTAATTGAAGGATGAACTTGTCAAATTAAGTAGGACACATCTTTTCAGTGAAGAAAAATTAAGATGGCATCGATATTGCCATTCATTTAGGCCGTCACTGTAATTAAGAATTTGTTCTTAATCTTAACTGACTCGCCGAGTTAAATAAAAGTTACATTTCTAAGACTGTAATCTATACATGTATAGGCTTTTTAATATATTTCCTATATTAATTATTTTCCAACAATGGTAAATGTTTTATTGCAAGCATCTAGTTAGTTTGTTGAAATACGTGATTCCGATGATTATATAGTCCACGATATTGTATGACGGTGTCTTGTCAGCATTAACAGGTTGTGAACTCAAGGTTTTGAAAAACAGGCCATTAATACTAGACAAATTATTGATGTTGTACATTTTAGACATCATTCCCGGTGAGTGTTGTGAGACCAGTGTTTACATTTATCACGAATATGATGATAGAACAAATTAAACAAAATTAAACAATTGCAACTAAAAAAAACAATGTTATAATTATTATGATTATTATTTTAGACTAATTATATATATCATTGAGTTAAGTAGGCCTAGTAGTTTTTTTCTGAAGTAAATTAGTTCTACATAGGCAACACAACAGGCTCGGGCCTACAATATTCATATTACTACTACAAAAATACTCCTTAACTATTACAATCGTATTACTAATATAACACAGTTTATTATGTTATCAAGACCTCAATGGAAGCAAGACACATTTATGCACAACACCAGTAGACTAGATATTTTTATGACGAAAAAGTTGCTGCACGTTTCTGCACACCAAATCCCCGAACAATCTCCGTAGTTATAACCGAACTATCTCCCTATCTCTGAACCATCTCTAGCTTAATAAGTAGTTATCATCGTGGCTTCCCGTCTCAGATGGTTCAGTTTGAGCTTTGAAGAAGACTTTAAACGGCAGAGGTACAGGACATACAGACGTTTACACTAATCTGCACCAACACTTTGCTGCACAGAACCACACATTATCAGGATAGACTGCACCTTGTCAGTTCCCAATGTAATATCTCTGTGTGTGTGATGGCTATTTGTCTCCCACTATCATGCCAGCCAGTCTGGAGGCCTCTGTCAGCAGCATCAGCCCAATCATAATTAATAATGTCCCACTGTTACCAGGCAGACATTACAGATATGATAACACATGGGTGTGCTGGGATAGACCTTGCCAAGAAAACACATGATTACACTAGGCACATCCTAAAGGTCTACAATGAAACTATTAATTCAAATTAAGTGTGAAATATAGTTTACCATATTCTTAACCTTGATTATTATTTTAGATGGATAGTCAACAGAAATCGTTTCGGGTTAGATATTGACAAAACTAGCTACCACTTCCTAGTTTAGATTTTTCTTGGTCACTTTCATGGAGTGTTTTGTGAATGTAGGACTTTCTATACTGGTTCCATATGGAGAGAGATGGGAGGAAAACCCGCACCTCTTCTCCATCTCTCTCTGTCTCTGTCTGTGTGTGTAGATCAGCAGGTATACTGGCCTTTATTAGATCCAGACTAGTCTACAGTCTACTTCCAACTGTGCGTGAGTGTGGCCACGAGGCTGGTCATCCCTCTGCGTGATAGAGGGGCTTTTCTTCAGGATTATCACCTCTTTAATCTAAAGCATGTGGCTGCAACCTGGCCTACCCTACACAGATCTACATGGAAATGTTCATGCTTAGCTCTAACAACCTGAGGTGCGTTCAGTTCGGTTCAACATTTCCTGCGTTGCGTGACGGTTTCCTCAAAACGGTGCACAGTTTTCTTCAACAGCCTTTGAGGTACGTTTGTGTGTGAATTAAACGTTGCACACCGTTCTGTCGTCCCGAACACACCCTTGGTCTACTCTACTATAGATCTACACTAACAACCTGTTCTACTCTACTCAGATACACTATCCTGCGAGATCCTGCATTGTCTATGTGTTAGATCCACAATAGCAGATATGGGTTAGCGCCTATCTCTGACCCAGCCTAATTTCATTAGAACCTATTTCTGACCCAGCCTAATTTCATCCAGTCTCTGACCCTCCAGCTTTATGCATGATTGTGTAAATCAATACAATGACTTCTACTTCCTACCATGTGACCCAGCCTCTCTGTGTAGAAGGCTTCTTTGTTTCCAGAGCTGGCCTCTACTGCACTTCTCCTTTTTCCCTCCATTCTTCATTTCTCTCTTTCTTTTAGTAAGACTGATCCTCCTGTCAGTGGTCTGGCATGGGGTCAACAGTTCTTGTCTAATAGCCGAAATGGCTTTGTGATGACACCATAGTTTATCACGCACACACACACACACACGAACACACACACACACACACACACACACACACACACACACACACACACACGGACTGAAAATGGACATGAGATTTTTCAGCTTGACAATTACAAGTCTAAGTTCACAATATAACATTTTTCGATGCCACAAATCCATCACCCCAGACAGTGTAAAAGTTTTTATGAATGTACAATACTGTGGTGCATTATAGACACCATTAGTGTAAATGATTAAGACCAAACCCAGCAAAAACTATAATAATATTAAGGCGGACCATATTAAACAATTTAAAAGTCTCAATAGTAATAACAGCATCTCATAATGTGGCCATTAAAGTCAGCTAATTGAGGATAATAATACTCAGTGTGTGTGTCTCTATTTATAATCCTGTTAGAACATGACAAATAAGGTCATCCATGTTATTCTGTCATCTGTCTCGCTGTGCATTATAGAGGAAAGAGGATGGAGGGCAGCCAACGAGAGGTTCAGTCACCAAGTCAAATCCAGATTATACCAACAGTCTCTAATGGAGTGGCAGTGCAATAGGACTCAGATTAAGAGGGTGGCATTTAAGATATGTGTGATCAGCATTAGGCTTCACACTGGGTGAAATATTACACTTCACCCTCTCGGGATGGGGACTCACTGACATGTTCCCCCACAAACTTCATTCATCTCAAAATGACATTGTCATTGGGGTTTTTAATAATCTGAATATCATTATTCTAGACAATATGGTGTCTCTGTGGGGTAGCCCGTTCCTTTCTGGGCCTTGTGCCTTCCACCCTCTGGATCCTCCCTCCACCCCGACCCCCTCTGGATCTCCGGCCCCCACCTTCCTTCATCTGTTATACCCCCTCCTCGTGTCAGCAGCCTCCCTGTGTTAGCTTCTTTCTCAATTCATATTTCCTTGATTCCTCACATTCTCTGACCTCGCATCCTTCTCAAAGTAGATTGGAGAAAAAAGGTCAGAGGGGAGGGACCTTGGACCTTATCCTCCAATACGATTGAGGAGGAGGAGTCAAGAACAAAGGATTCTAGATATTGCAGAGAGAAGGATTGAGATACAGCTCTCCTGTCAGCAGCCTTTCTCTGTGAGTAGTGAGGAGCCAGGAGTGGACAACACTCCTGGCTCCTCACTACTCACGGAGAGTGAGGAGGAGAGAGAGGAGGAGAAAAAAAGCGAGAGAGAGGGAGAGAGAAAGAAGAGAGCGAGAGGAGGGGTGGGAACAGGGGAAATTAACAAATTATCTCAGCTTCTGTTGTGCCCCTCCTCTCTCCTCTCCTCTCCTCTCCTCTGCCACCCACCTCCCTCCTCTCCTCAATATGGAACGCTTGTCAGCCTTTCTGATGAATGACATGCATGTATTTGCATCAATTTAGCATGAATATAATTAAATATAATTTAGTTTTATTTGCCAACACGGCTTCACATAATAACACAGAAAATGAGAGGTATTATCAGAGGTCTGCCATTTAAAAAATACACAGCATAACATTCTGTGAGCGATCACATATTTTTCTGTTTTTGTATGTGCCCATAGCATTACTGTGTATAAATGCTTATGTTATGTTGCATCTCAAATGCACAAGTTTTGACAAGGGTCCAATGGTATTTGCCATATGTGCACTACATAGGGAATAGGGTGTCGTTTGGGATGCAGCCTGTGGCTTCTCCTGTCTGTATAATCACACAGAAACTCTGTATCTGTTCTACGTGACTGTGTTAAGGTATTATTGTGCAAGGCAGTTAACCCACTGTTCCCCGGGTGCCGAAGACGTGGAAGTCCATGATGGCAGCCCCCCGCACCTCTCTGAATCAGAGGGGTTGGTTTAAATGCGAAGACGCATTTCTGTTGAATGCATTCAGTTGTACAACTGACTAGGTATCCCTATTCTATCAGTAAGAGATGGGAGCAGTGTTCTGATATGTTATTATTCTGTTATCTCTTAACATGTCTGCTGTTGTGAAGCTGTTAGAGTAGCAGTATTGTACAGGCTTGTGGTTTTTGGGGATTTATAGTGCAATATCCAGGTTGTTTTGCCAGGGAGAGGAAAGGTGCCCCTGATGTTTGTTTTTGTAAGATATATACGATCTGGTCTATGCATATTTGGACATTGACCAAGTTATTATTATTGTAGCTGTCTACCACAGCATATTGGAGTTGAAATTAAATAATGAATATGATGGTATTTACATCCAAATCGGGTGAACAGTGTAGGAATTACAGCACTTTTTAGATGTGGTCCCTCCCCTTTTAATGAACCAAAATTAATTGGACAATTGGCTGCTCAGCTCTTCCATGGCCAGGTGTGTGTTATTCCCTCATTAATTAATCTACAAGTAAACAGATTAAAGATATAGAGTTGATTTCAAGTGTGGCATTTGCATTTTGAATCTGTTACTGTTAACCCTCAATATGAAGTCCAAAGAGCTGTCACTGCAGTGAAGCAAGAAATCATTAGGCTGAGAAAAAAAACATTCAGCGAGATAGCAAATACATTAAGTGTGGCCAAATCAACTATTTGGTACATTCTTCAAAATAAAGAATGCACTGGTGAGCTCAGGAACACCAAAGGGCCCGGAAGACCATGGAAAACAACTGTAGTGGATGACAGAAGAAAGCCCCTTCACAACAGTTGGGCCAGATCAAGAACACCCTCCAGAAGGTTGGTGTATCTGTGTCAAAGTCAACAATCAAGAGAAGACTTCACCAGATTAAATACAGAGGGTTTACTACAAGATGTAAACCATTGGTAAGCCTCAAAAACAGGAAGACCAGATTAGAGGTTTGACAAACAACATCTAAAAAGCCTGTCCCGTTCTGGAACAATGTCCTATGGACAGATGAGACAAAGATCAACTTGTACCAGAATGATGGGAAGAGAAGAGTATGGAGAAGGGAAGGAACTGCTCATGATCCGAAGCATACCACCTCATCTGTGAAGCATGGTGGAGGGAGTGTTATGGAGAAGGGAAGGAACTGCTCAGGATCCGAAGCATACCACCTCATCTGTGAAGCATGGTGGAGGGAGTGTTATTGCATTGGCATGTGTGGCTGCCAATGGAACTGGTTCCCTTGTATTTATTGATGATGTGTCTACTGACAAAAGCAGCAGGATGAATGCTGAAGTGTTTAGGACTATATTATCTGCTCAGATTCAGCCAAACGCTTCAAAAGCATTGGACGGCGCTTCACAGTGCAGATGGACAATGACCCAAAGCATACTGCGAAAGCAACCAAATATATTTTAAGGCAAAGAAGTGGAATGTTCTGCAATGGCCAAGTCAATCACCTGAATCGAATTGAGCATGCATTTCACTTGCTGAAGACAAAACTCCCTAAGAGCAAGCAGGAACTGAAGACCGCTGCAGTAAAGGCCTGGCAGAGCATCACCAGGGGGAAGAAACCCAGCATCTGGTGATGTCTATGGGTTCCAGGCTTCAGGCAGTCATTGACTGCAAAGGATTTGCAACCAAGTATTAAAACTCATTGAATCTATGATTATGTTAGTTTGTCCAATTACTTTTGAGCCCCTAAAACTCGGGGGGCTATGTTTAAAAATGGTTGCAATTCCTACACGATTCATACAATAATTTTGAGAAAACCCTTAAATTAAAGATGAAAGTCTACACTTAAAGCACATCTTGATTGTTTCCTTTCCAATCCATTGTTGTGGCGTACAGAGCCAAAATGATGCAGATTGTTTCACTGTCCAAATACTTATGGACCTGACTGTATTTACACTGAGTGTACAAGACATTAGGTGCACCTTCCTAATATTGAGTTGCACCCTTATTTCCCTCAGAACAGCATACATTCGTCTGGGCATGGACTCTACAAGGTGTCGAAAGCGTTCCACAGGGATGCTGGCCCATGTTGACTCCAATGATTCCCACAGTTGTGTCAAGTTGGCTGGATGTCCTTTGGGTGGTGGACCCAGTCCTCATACACACGGGAAACTGTTGAAGGTGAAAAACCCAGCAACGTTGCAGTGCTGTACATATTACATGTATAAATTACCTCAATTACCTCGACTAACTGATGCCCCCACACATTGACTCTGTACCGGTACCCCCTGTATATAGTCTCGCTAGTGTTATTTTACCCCTGCTCTTTAATTACTTGTTCCTGTAATTTGTTATTCGTATTTTTAAAGTGCATTGTTGGTTAGGGGCTTGTAGGTATGCATTTCACTGTAAGTTCTACACCTGTTGTATTGGGCGCATGTGACTAATAAAATTTGATTTGATTTGAGTTCTTGACACACTCAAACCGGTGCGCCTGGCACCTACTACCATATCCTGTTCAAAGGCAGATACATCTTTTTACTTGCCCATTCACACTCTGAATGGCTCACATACACAATCCATGTCTCAATTGTCTCAAGGCTTAAAAATCCTTATTTAACTGGTCTCCTCCCCTTCATCATCTGGATTTAATAAGAGACATCAATAATGGATCCTAGCTTTCACCTGGTCAGTCTTTGTCATGGAAAGAGCAAGTGTTCTTAATGTTTTGTACACTCAGCGTATACATATAAGAACAGACATGAGGAGGCACCTTCACTCTCCGGACACGGAGTGGAAGGCAACAAATCATCTTGTGTGTATATAGAGCGGAAGGCAACAAATCGTCTCGTGTATATAGAGTGGAAGGCAACAAATCGTCTCGTGTATATAAAGAGGAAGGCAACAAATCGTCTCGTGTATATAGAGTGGAAGGCAACAAATCGTCTCGTGTGTGTATATGGAGCGGAAGGCAACAAATCGTCTCGTGTATATAGAGCGGAAGGCAACAAATCGTCTCGTGTATATAGAGTGGAAGGCAACAAATCGTCTCGTGTATATAGAGCGGAAGGCAACAAATCGTCTCGTGTATATAGAGTGGAAGGCAACAAATCGTCTCGTGTGTGTATATGGAGCGGAAGGCAACAAATCGTCTCGTGTATATAGAGCGGAAGGCAACAAATCGTCTCGTGTATATAGAGTGGAAGGCAACAAATCGTCTCGTGTATATAGAGCGGAAGGCAACAAATCGTCTCGTGTATATAGAGTGGAAGGCAACAAATCGTCTCGTGTGTGTATATGGAGCGGAAGGCAACAAATCGTCTCGTGTGTATAGAGCGGAAGGCAACAAATCGTCTCGTGTATATAGAGCGGAAGGCAACAAATCGTCTTGTGTATATAGAGTGGAAGGCAACAAATCGTCTCGTATATATAGAGCGGAAGGCAACAAATCGTCTTGTGTATATATAGAGTGGAAGGCAACAAATCGTCTCATGTATATAGAGTGGAAGGCAACAAATCGTCTCGTGTATATAGAGCGGAAGGCAACAAATCGTCTCGTGTATATAGAGCGGAAGGGAACAAATCGTCTCGTGTATATAGAGCGGAAGGCAACAAATCGTCTCGTGTATATAGAGCGGAAGGCAACAAATCGTCTCGTGTATATAGAGCGGAAGGCAACAAATCGTCTCGTGTATATAGAGCGGAAGGCAACAAATCGTCTCGTGTATATAGAGCGGAAGGCAACAAATCGTCTCGTGTATATAGAGCGGAAGGCAACAAATCGTCTCGTGTATATAGAGCGGAAGGCAACAAATCGTCTCGTGTATATAGAGCGGAAGGCAACAAATCGTCTCGTGTATATAGAGTGGAAGGCAACAAATCGTCTCGTGTATATAGCGCGGAAGGCAACAAATCGTCTCGTGTGTGTATATAGAGTGGAAGGCAACAAAGCAACAGAGGCAGAGTGATTAATCTTCATGTGTAGGAGACGTCTCCTCTCCTGTCTAAAGGTGGACACTGTAATCATGGGCCCACTGACCCTGTGTTACCCTGTGATACTCCACCAGAGCATCTTTACTGCAGCGTAGGAGCCCATTATAAATCTCACATTAATTGCACAGCCCTTCTCTCCCTTCAACACTATGTTTCCAGTAACAGACACAGCAGAGCAGCAGAAAACAAAGACAAAGGGAGGGATAAAAGAGGATTGTGTTGTAATGAAATGCTGGTGGCTGCGCCCATGATGAAATTAGGCCATGTTACCCAAATAAGGCCTGAAGGGTTCATCATTTCCCGTGGTGGAGATGTGAAAATCTGGGTGCCAACTGTCAGGGCCCAGCTAATGATGACAAATGTTTCTGTATGCAGATTCTAGCGACACTGGGAGAGGGATAGAGAGGAGAGAAGATGGAGGAAGGGAGAGGGGGAGTAAGAGAGGGAGAGGGTTAGAGAGGAGAGAAGATGGAGGGAGGGAGAGGGGGAGTAAGAGAGGGTGAGGGATAGAGAGGAGAGAAGATGGAGGAAGGGAGAGGGGGAGTAAGAGAGGGTGAGGGATAGAGAGGAGAGAAGATGCAGGAAGGGAGAGGGGGAGTAAGAGAGGGTGAGGGATAGAGAGGAGAGAAGAGGGAGAGGGGGAGGGAGAGGGGGAGTAAGAGAGGGAGAGGGTTAGAGAGGAGAGAAGATGCAGGAAGGGAGAGGGGGAGTAAGAGAGGGTGAGGGATAGAGAGGAGAGAAGATGGAGGGAGGGAGAGGGGGAGTAAGAGAGGGAGAGGGTTAGAGAGGAGAGAAGATGGAGGGAGCGGAAGGGAGAGGGGGAAAAAGAGAGGGTGAGGGATAGGTGGAGAAGAGGCAGAGGGGAGAGGAGAGAAGATAGAGGGAGCGGAAGGGAGAGGGGGAGTAAGAGAGGGAGAGGGATAGAGAGGAGAGAAGATGGAGGGAGGGAGAGGGGGAGTAAGAGAGGGTGAGGGATAGAGAGGAGAGAAGATGGAGGAAGGGAGAGGGGGAGTAAGAGAGGGAGAGGGTTAGAGAGGAGAGAAGATGGAGGGAGCGGAAGGGAGAGGGGGAAAAAGAGAGGGTGAGGGATAGAGAGGAGAGAAGATGGAGGGAGGGAGAGGGGGAGTAAGAGGGAGAGGGATAGAGAGGAGAGAAGATGGAGGAAGGGAGAGGGGGAGTAAGAGAGGGAGAGGGTTAGAGAGGAGAGAAGATGGAGGGAGGGAGAGGGAGTAAGAGAGGGTGAGGGATAGAGAGGAGAGAAGATGGAGGGAGCGGAAGGGAGAGGGGGAGCAAGAGAGGGTGAGGGATAGAGAGGAGAGAAGATGGAGGGAGCGGAAGGGAGAGGGGGAAAAAGAGAGGGTGAGGGATAGAGAGGAGAGAAGATGGAGGGAGGGAGAGGGGGAGTAAGAGAGGGTGAGGGATAGAGAGGAGAGAAGATGGAGGGAGGGAGAGGGGGAGTAAGAGAGGGTGAGGGATAGAGAGGAGAGAAGATGGAGGGAGAGGGGGAGTAAGAGAGGGTGAGGGATAGAGAGGAGAGAAGATGGAGGGAGGGAGAGGGGGAGTAAGAGAGGGTGAGGGATAGAGAGGAGAGAAGATGGAGGGAGCGGAAGGGTGAGGGGGAGCAAGAGAGGGTGAGGGATAGAGAGGAGAGAAGATGGAGGGAGAGGGGGAGTAAGAGAGGGTGAGGGATAGAGAGGAGAGAAGATGGAGGGAGCGGAAGGGAGAGGGGGAGCAAGAGAGGGTGAGGGATAGGTGGAGAAGAGACGGAGGGGAGAGGAGAGCGAGGGAAGGAGAGAAAAGAGAGAGAGGGCCATAGAACAGAAAGCTTGTGTTCATACAAACCTCCCTAACTGATGATGTGCCTGTTAGAACATGGTTAAGGCCTACCATAATATGTAGCAGTCCCTCCAGGATTCTGTTATCGCAAATTGTTTTTGCAAATCAAAATTTGCCTGCATGTTATGCGTTGGTCTTGCAAATTTGACCAATCATTGCACTATTTCAGCATAAAACAGCCAAATCATTGCAATATTTTCGCATAAACCTTGAACTATCACCGCAGTACAAAAAGACAACTTGCATTTTCATTGCTGTGCAAAATGTCAGAATTTCCTGCAAAAAAAATATGGAGAGAGAGAGTAAGGTTAAGGCTTACCATAATATGGAGAGAGAGAGAGTAAGGTTAAGGCCTACCATAATATGGAGAGAGAGAGTGTAAGGTTAAGGCCTACCATAGAGAGAGAGAGTAAGGTTAAGGCCTACCATAATATGGAGAGAGAGAGAGTAAGGTTAAGGCCTACCATAATATGGAGAGAGAGAGAGTAATAAGGTTAAGCCTACCATAGAGAGAGAGAGAGTAAGGTTAAGGCCTACCATAATATGGAGAGAGAGAGAGTAAGGTTAAGGCCTACCATAATATGGAGAGAGAGAGAGTAAGGTTAAGCCTACCATAGAGAGAGAGAGTAAGGTTAAGGCCTACCATAATATGGAGAGAGAGAGAGAGTAAGGTTAAGGCCTACCATAATATGGAGAGAGAGAGAGTAAGGTTAAGCCTACCATAAAATGGAGAGAGAGAAAGTAAGGTTAAGCCTACCATAGAGAGAGAGAGTAAGGTTAATGTCTACCATAGATAGAGAGTAAGATTAAGGCTTACCATAATATGGAGAGAGAGAGAGAGAGAGGAAGGTTAATGCCTACCATAATATGGAGAGAGAGAGTAAGGTTAAGCCTACCATAGAGAGAGAGAGAGAGAGTAAGGTTTAAGCCTACCATATATAGAGAGAGAGAGAGACAGTAAGGTTAAGTCCTACCATAGAGAGAGAGAGTAAGGTTAAGCCTACCATAGAGAGAGAGAGAGAGAGTAAGGTTAAGTCTACCATAGAGAGAGAGTAAGGTTAAGCCTACCATAGAGAGAGAGAGAGAGAGAGAGAGAGTAAGGTTAAGCCTACCATATATAGAGAGAGAGAGTAAGGTTAAGTATACCATAGAGAGAGAGAGAGAGTAAGGTTAAGCCTACCATAGAGAGAGAGAGAGAGTAAGGTTAAGTCTACCATAGAGAGAGAGAGAGAGAGTAAGGTTAAGCCTACCATAGAGAGAGAGAGTAAGGTTAAGCCTACCATAGAGAGAGAGAGAGAAAGAGAGTAAGGTTAAGCCTACCATAGAGAGAGAGAGAGAGAGTAAGGTTAAGCCTACCATAGAGAGAGAGAGAGAGTACGGTTAAGTCTACCATAGAGAGAGAGAGAGAGTAAGCGTTTAAGCCTACCATAGAGAGAGAGAGTAAGGTTAAGCCTACCATAGAGAGAGAGAGTAAGGTTAAGGCCTACCATAATATGGAGAGAGAGAGAGAGTAAGGTTAAGGCCTACCATAGAGAGAGAGTAAGGTTAAGCCTACCATAGAGAGAGAGAGAGAGAGTAAGGTTAAGCCTACCATATATAGAGAGAGAGAGAGAGACAGTAAGGTTAGTCCTACCATAGAGAGAGAGAGTAAGGTTAAGCCTACCATACGGAGATGAGAGAGAGAGAGTAAGGTTAAGTCTACCATAGAGGAGAAGAGTAAGGTTAAGCCTACCATAAGAGAGAGAGAGAGAGAGAGAGTAAGGTTAAGCCTACCATATATAGAGAGAGAGAGTAAGGTTAAGTATACCATAGAGAGGAGAGAGAGTAAGGTTAAGCCTACCATAGAGAGAGAGAGAGAGTAAGGTTAAGTCTACATAGAGAGAGAGAGGAGAGAGTAAGGTTAAGCCTACCATAGAGAGAGAGAGTAAGGTTAAGCCTACCATAGAGAGAGAGAGAGAAAGAGAGTAAGGTTAAGGCCTACCATAGAGAGAGAGAGAGAGTAAGGTTAAGCCTACCATAGAGAGAGAGAGAGAGTACGGTTAAGTCTACCATAGAGAGAGAGAGAGAGAGAAGTAAGGGTTAAGCCTTACCATAGAGAGAGAGAGTAAGGTTAAGTCTACCATAGAGAGAGGAGAGAGAGTAAGGGTTAAGCCTACCATAGAGAGAGAGTAAGGTTAAGCCTACCATAGAGAGAGAGTAAGGTTAAGTCTACCATAGAGAGAGAGAGAAAGGTTAAGTCTACCATAGAGAGAGAGTAAGGTTAAGCCTACCATAGAGAGAGAGTAAGGTAAGTCTACCATAGGAGAGAGAGAGAGAGAGAGAGAGAAAGGTTAAGTCTACCATAGAGAGAGAGTAAGGTTAAGCCTACCATAGAGAGAGAGAGAAGAGGAGTAAGGTTAAGCCTACCATAGAGAGAGAGAGTGAGAGAGAGAGAGAGTAAGGTTAAGTCTACCATAGAGAGAGAGAGAGAGAGTAAGGTTAAGTCTACCATAGAGAGAGAGTAAGGTTAAGTCTACCATAGAGAGAGAGAGAGAGAGAAAGGTTAAGCCTACCATAGAGAGAGAGAGAGAAGAGAGTAAGGTTAAGCCTACCATAGAAAGAGAGTAAGGTTAAGTCTACCATAGAGAGAGAGAGAGTAAGGTTAAGCCTACCATAGAAAGAGAGTAAGGTTAAGTCTACCATAGAGAGAGAGAGAGAGAGTAAGGTTAAGCCTACCATAGAGAGAGAGTAAGGTTAAGCCTACCATAGAGAGAGAGTAAGGTTAAGTCTACCATAGAGAGAGAGAGAGAGAGAGAAAGGTTAAGTCTACCATAGAGCGAGAGGGAGAGAGAGTAAGGTTAAGCCTACCATAGAGAGAGAGAGAGAGAGTGAGAGAAAGAGAGAGAGTAAGGTTAAGTCTACTATAGAGAGAGAAAGAGAGAGAGTAAGGTTAAGTCTACCATAGAGAGAGAGTGAGAGAGAGAGAGTAAGGTTAAGTCTACCATAGAGAGAGAGAGAGTAAGGTTAAGCCTACCATAGAGAGAGAGTAAGGTTCAGGCCTACCATAGAGCGAGAGAGAGAGAGAGAGAGAGGAGAGAGAGAGAGAGGAGAGAGAGAGTAAGGTTAATGCCTACCATAATATGGAGAGAGAGAGTAAGGTTAAGGCCTACCATAGAGAGAGAGAGTAAGGTTAAGGCCTACCATAATATGGAGAGAGAGAGAGTAAGGTTAAGCCTACCATAGAGAGAGAGAGTAAGGTTAAGGCCTACCATAATATGGAGAGAGAGAGAGAGTAAGGTTAAGGCCTACCATAATATGGAGAGAGAGAGAGTAAGGTTAAGCCTACCATAAAATGGAGAGAGAGAAAGTAAGGTTAAGCCTACCATAGAGAGAGAGAGTAAGGTTAATGTCTACCATAGATAGAGAGTAAGGTTAAGGCTTACCATAATATGGAGAGAGAGAGAGAGAGGAAGGTTAATGCCTACCATAATATGGAGAGAGAGAGTAAGGTTAAGCCTACCATAGAGAGAGAGAGTAAGGTTAAGGCCTACCATAATATGGAGAGAGAGAGAGAGTAAGATTAAGGCCTACCATAGAGAGAGAGTAAGGTTAAGCCTACCATAGAGAGAGAGAGAGAGAGTAAGGTTAAGCCTACCATATATAGAGAGAGAGAGAGACAGTAAGGTTAAGTCCTACCATAGAGAGAGAGAGTAAGGTTAAGCCTACCATAGAGAGAGAGAGAGAGAGTAAGGTTAAGTCTACCATAGAGAGAGAGTAAGGTTAAGCCTACCATAGAGAGAGAGAGAGAGAGTAAGGTTAAGCCTACCATATATAGAGAGAGAGAGTAAGGTTAAGTATACCATAGAGAGAGAGAGAGAGTAAAGTTAAGCCTACCATAGAGAGAGAGAGAGAAAGAGAGTAAGGTTAAGCCTACCATAGAGAGAGAGAGAGAGAGTAAGGTTAAGCCTACCATAGAGAGAGAGAGAGAGAGAGTAAGGTTAAGTCTACCATAGAGAGAGAGAGAGAGAGTAAGGTTAAGCCTACCATAGAGAGAGAGAGTAAGGTTAAGTCTACCATAGAGAGAGAGAGAGAGAGAGAGAGTAAGGTTAAGCCTACCATAGAGAGAGAGTAAGGTTAAGCCTACCATAGAGAGAGAGTATGGTTAAGCCTACCATAGAGAGAGAGTAAGGTTAAGTCTACCATAGAGAGAGAGAGAAAGGTTAAGTCTACCATAGAGAGAGAGTAAGGTTAAGCCTACCATAGAGAGAGAGTAAGGTTAAGTCTACCATAGAGAGAGAGAGAGAGAGAGAGAGAGAAAGGTTAAGTCTACCATAGAGAGAGAGTAAGGTTAAGCCTACCATAGAGAGAGAGAGAGAGAGAGAGAGAGGAGAGTAAGGTTAAGCCTACCATAGAGAGAGCGAGAGAGTGAGAGAGAGAGAGAGTAAGGTTAAGTCTACCATAGAGAGAGAGAGAGAGAGTAAGGTTAAGTCTACCATAGAGAGAGAGTAAGGTTAAGTCTACCATAGAGAGAGAGAGAGAGTAAGGTTAAGCCTACCATAGAGAGAGAGAGAGAGAGAGAGTAAGGTTAAGCCTACCATAGAAAGAGAGTAAGGTTAAGTCTACCATAGAGAGAGAGAGAGAGAGTAAGGTTAAGCCTACCATAGAGAGAGAGTAAGGTTAAGTCTACCATAGAGCGAGAGGGAGAGAGAGTAAGGTTAAGCCTACCATAGAGAGAGAGAGAGAGAGAGAGTGAGAAAGAGAGAGAGTAAGGTTAAGTCTACCATAGAGACAGAAAGAGAGAGAGTAAGGTTAAGTCTACCATAGAGAGAGAGAGAGAGTGAGAGAGAGAGAGTAAGGTTAAGTCTACCATAGAGAGAGAGAGAGTAAGGTTAAGCCTACCATAGAGAGAGAGTAAGGTTAAGGCCTACCATAGAGAGAGAGTAAGGTTAAGCCTACCATAGAGAGAGAGAGAGAGTAAGGTTAAGCCTACCATATATAGAGAGAGAGAGAGAGACAGTAAGGTTAAGTCCTACCATAGAGAGAGAGAGTAAGGTTAAGCCTACCATAGAGAGAGAGAGAGAGTAAGGTTAAGTCTACCATAGAGAGAGGATGTAAGTTAAGCCTACCATAGAGAGAGATGAGAGAAGATTGAGAAGTAAGGTTAAGCCTACCAATATAGAGAGAGAGATAAGGTTAAGCCTACCATAGAGAGAGAGAGAGAGTAAGGTTAAGCCTACCATAGAGAGAGAGAGAGAAAGGTTAAGTCTACCATAGAGAGAGAGAGAGAGAGTAAGGTTAAGCCTACCATAGAGAGAGAGAGTAAGGTTAAGCCTACCATAGAGAGAGAGAGAGAAACAGAGAGTTAAGGTTAAGCCTACCATAGAGAGAGAGAAGAGAGTAAGGTTAAGCCTACCATAGAGANAGAGAGAGAGAGAGTGAGAAGAGAGAGAGAGAAAGGTTAAGCCTACCATAGAGAGAGAGAGAGATTAAGGTTAACCTACCATAGAGAGGAGAGAGAGTGAGAGAGAGAGAGAGAGAGTAAGGTTTAAGCCTACCATAAGAGAGAGTAAGGTTTAAGTCTACCATAGAGAGAGAGAGAGAGAGAAAGGTTAACTCTACCATAGAGAGAGAGAGAGAGTAAGTTTAAGCCTACCATAGAGAGAGAGTAAGGTTAAGCCTAACATAGAGAGAGAGTAAGGTTAAGTCTACCATAGAGAGAGAGAGAGAGAGAAAGGTTAACTCTACCATAGAGAGAGAGAGAGAGAGAGAGTAAGGTTAAGCCTACCATAGAGAGAGAGAGAGAGAGAGAGAGTAAGGTTAAGTCTACCACCATAGAGAAGAGGAGATAGAGAGGAGAGTAAGGTTAAGCCTACCATAGAGAGAGAGAGAGAGTAAGTTTAAGCCTACCATAGAGAGAGAGTAAGGTTAAGCCTACCATAGATAGAGAGTAAGGTTAAGTCTACCATAAAAGAGAGAGAGAGAGAGAGAGAGAAAGGTTAAGTCTACCATAGAGAGAGAGTAAGGTTAAGTCTACCATAGAGAGAGAGAGTAAGGTTAAGTCTACCATAGAGAGAGAGTAAGGTTAAGTCTACCATAGAGAGAGAGAGAGAGTGAGAGAGAGAGAGTAAGGTTGAGTCTACCATAGAGAGAGAGAGAGAGATAAGGTTAAGTCTACCATAGAGAGAGAGTAAGGTTAAGTCTACCATAGAGAGAGAGAGAGAGTAAGGTTAAGCCTACCATAGAGAGAGAGTAAGGTTAAGTCTACCATAGAGAGAGAGAGAGAGTAAGGTTAAGCCTACCATAGAGAGAGAGAGAGAGAGAGTAAGGTTAAGCCTACCATAGAGAGAGAGTAAGGTTAAGTCTACCATAGAGAGAGAGTCAGGTTAAGGCCTACCATAATATGGAGAGAGAGAGTAAGGTTAAGCCTACCATAGAGAGAGAGCGAGCAAGGTTAAGGCCTACCATAATATGGAGAGAGTAAGGTTAAGTCCTACCATAGAGAGAGAGAGTAAGGTTAAGCCTACCATAGAGAGAGAGCGAGAGAGTAAGGTTAAGCCTACCATAGAGAGAGAGAGAGAGAGTAAGGTTTAGCCTACCATAGATAGAGAGTAAGGTTAAGTTTACCATAAAGAGAGAGAGAGAGAGAAAGGTTAAGTCGACCATAGAGAGAGAGTAAGGTTAAGTCTACCATAGAGAGAGAGTAAGGTTAAGTCGACCATAGAGAGAGAGTAAGGTTAAGTCTACCATAGAGAGAGAGTCAGGTTAAGTCTACCATAGAGAGAGAGTAAGGTTAAGTCTACCATAGAGAGAGAGAGAGAGAGTAAGGTTAAGTCTACCATAGCGAGAGAGAGAGAGAGAGAGAGAGAGTAAGGTTAAGCCTACCATAGAGAGAGAGAGAGAGAGTAAGGTTAAGCCTACCATAGAGAGAGAGAGAGTAAGGTTAAGCCTACCATAGAGAGAGAGTAAGGTTAAGTCTACCATAGAGAGAGAGAGAGAGTAAGGTTAAGCCTACCATAGAGAGAGAGAGAGAGAGAGTAAGGTTAAGCCTACCATAGAGAGAGAGTAAGGTTAAGTCTACCATAGAGAGAGAGAGAGAGAGAGAGAGAGGAAAGGTTAAGTCTACCATAGAGAGAGAGAGAGTAAGGTTAAGTCTACCATAGAGAGAGAGTAAGGTTAAGTCTACCATAGAGAGAGAGTAAGGTTAAGTCTACCATAGAGAGAGAGTGAGAGAGCGAGAGAGTAAGGTTAAGTCTACCATAGAGAGAGAGAGAGAGAGTAAGGTTACGTCTACCATAGAGAGAGAGAGAGAGTGAGAGAGAGAGAGAGTAAGGTTAAGTCTAGAGAGATAGTAAGGTTAAGTCTACCATAGAGAGAGAGTAAAGTTAAGTCTACCATAGAGAGAGAGTAAGGTTAATTCTACCATAGGGAGAGAGAGAGAGTAAGGTTAAGTCTACCATAGAGAGAGAGAGAGAGAGTAAGGTTAAGTCTACCATAGAGAGAGAGAGAGAGAGTAAGGTTAAGTCTACCATAGAGAGAGAGTAAGGTTAAGTCTACCATAGAGAGAGAGTAAGGTTAAGTCTACCATAGAGAGAGAGAGAGAGTAAGGTTAAGTCTAGAGAGAGAGTAAGGTTAAGTCTACCATAGAGAGAGAGAGAGAGAGAGAGAGTAAGGTTAAGTCTACCATAGAGAGAGAGTAAGGTTAAGTCTACCATAGAGAGAGAGTAAGGTTAAGTCTACCATAGAGAGAGAGTAAGGTTAAGTCGACCATAGAGAGAGAGTAAGGTTAAGTCTACCATAGAGAGAGAGTAAGGTTAAGTCGACCATAGAGAGAGAGTAAGGTTAAGTCTACCATAGAGAGAGAGTCAGGTTAAGTCTACCATAGAGAGAGAGTAAGGTTAAGTCTACCATAGAGAGAGAGAGAGAGAGGAGTAAGGTTAAGTCTACCATAGCGAGAGAGAGAGAGAGAGAGAGAGAGAGAGTAAGGTTAAGCCTACCATAGAGGAGAGAGAGAGAGAGTAAGGTTAAGCCTACCATAGAGAGAGAGAGAGTAAGGTTAAGCCTACCATAGAGAGAGAGTAAGGTAAGTCTACCATAGAGAGAGAGAGAGAGTAAGGTTAAGCCTACCATAGAGAGAGAGAGAGAGAGTAAGGTTAAGCCTACCATAGAGAGAGAGTAAGGTTAAGTCTAGAGAGATAGTAAGGTTAAGTCTACCATAGAGAGAGAGTAAGGTTAAGTCTACCATAGAGAGAGAGTAAGGTTAAGTCTACCATAGAGAGAGAGTAAGGTTAAGTCTACCATAGAGAGAGAGCAAGGTTAAGTCTACCATAGAGAGAGAGTAAGGTTAAGTCTACCATAGAGAGAGAGTAAGGTTAAGTCTACCATAGAGAGGTAAGGTAAGTCTCCCATAGAGAGAGAGTAAGGTTAAGTCTACCATAGAGAGAGAGTAAGGTTAAGTCGACCATAGAGAGAGAGTAAGGTTAAGTCGACCATAGAGAGAGAGTAAGGTTAAGTCTACCATAGAGAGAGAGTAAGGTTAAGTCTACCATAGAGGAGAGAGTAAGGTTAAGTCGACCATAGAGAGAGAGTAAGGTAAGTGTTAAGTCTACCATAGAGAGAGAGTCAGGGTTAAGTCTACCATAGAGAGAGAGTCAGGTTAAGTCGACCATAGAGAGAGAGTAAGGTTAAGTCTACCATAGAGAGAGAGTAAGGTTAAGTCTACCATAGAGAGAGAGTAAGGTTAAGTCTACCATAGAGAGAGAGTAAGGTTAAGTCTACCATAGAGAGAGGAGTAAGGTTAAGTCGACCATAGAGAGAGAGTAAGGTTAATTCTACCATAGAGAGAGAGTAAGGTTAAGTCTACCATAGATGAGAGAGTCAGGTTAAGTCTACCATAGAGAGAGAGTAAGGTTAAGTCTACCATAGAGAGAGAGTAAGGTTAAGTCTACCATAGAGAGAGAGTAAGGTTAAGTCTACCATTAGAGAGAGAGTCAGGTTAAGTCTTACCATAGAGAGAGAGTCAGGTTAAGTCGACCATAGAGAGAGAGTAAGGTTAAGTCTACCATAGAGAGAGAGTAAGGTTAAGTCTACCATAGAGAGAGAGTAAGGTTAAGTCTACCATAGAGAGAGAGTAAGGTTAAGTCTACCATAGAGAGAGAGTAAGGTTAAGTCTACCATAGAGAGAGAGTAAGGTTAAGTCTACCATAGAGAGAGAGTAAGGTTAAGTCTACCATAGAGGAGAGAGTAAGGTTAAGTCTACCATAGAGAGAGAGTAAGGTTAAGTCGACCATAGAGAGAGAGTAAGGTTAAGTCGACCATAGAGAGAGAGTAAGGTTAAGTCTACCATAGAGAGAGAGTAAGGTTAAGTCTACCATAGAGAGAGAGTAAGGTTAAGTCTACCATAGAGAGAGAGTAAGGTTAAGTCGACCATAGAGAGAGAGTAAGGTTAAGTCTACCATAGAGAGAGAGTCAGGTTAAGTCTACCATAGAGAGAGAGTCAGGTTAAGTCGACCATAGAGAGAGAGTAAGGTTAAGTCTACCATAGAGAGAGAGTAAGGTTAAGTCTACCATAGAGAGAGAGTAAGGTTAAGTCTACCATAGAGAGAGAGTAAGGTTAAGTCTACCATAGAGAGAGAGTAAGGTTAAGTCGACCATAGAGAGAGAGTAAGGTTAATTCTACCATAGAGAGAGAGTAAGGTTAAGTCTACCATAGAGAGAGAGTCAGGTTAAGTCTACCATAGAGAGAGAGTAAGGTTAAGTCTACCATAGAGAGAGAGTAAGGTTAAGTCTACCATAGAGAGAGAGTAAGGTTAAGTCTACCATAGAGAGAGAGTCAGGTTAAGTCTACCATAGAGAGAGAGTCAGGTTAAGCGACCATAGAGAGAGAGTAAGGTTAAGTCTACCATAGAGAGAGAGTAAGGTTAAGTCGACCATAGAGAGAGAGTCAGGTTAAGTCTACCATAGAGAGAGAGTCAGGTTAAGTCGACCATAGAGAGAGAGTAAGGTAAGTCTACCATAGAGAGAGAGTAAGGTTAAGTCTACCATAGAGAGAGAGTAAGGTTAAGTCTACCATAGAGAGAGAGTAAGGTTAAGTCTACCATAGAGAGAGAGTAAGGTTTAAGTTCTACCATAGAGAGAGAGTAAGGTTAAGTCTACCATAGAGAGAGAGTAAGGTTAAGTCTACCATAGAGAGAGAGTAAGGTTAAGCCTACCATAGAGAGAGAGTCAGGTTAAGTCGACCATAGAGAGAGAGTAAGGTTAAGTCTACCATAGAGAGAGAGTCAGGGTTAAGTCGACCATAGAGAGAGAGTAAGGTTAAGTCTACCATAGAGAGAGAGTAAGGTGAAGTCTACCATAGAGAGAGAGTAAGGTGAAGTCTACCATAGAGAGAGAGTAAGGTTAAGTCGACCATAGAGAGAGAGTAAGGTTAAGTCTACCATAGAGAGAGTAAGGTTAAGTCTACCATAGAGAGAGAGTAAGGTTAAGTCTACCATAGAGAGAGAGAGTACGGTTAAGTCTACCATAGAGAGAGAGTAAGGTTAAGTCTACCATAGAGAGAGAGTAAGGTTAAGCCTACCATAGAGAGAGAGTAAGGTTAAGTCTACCATAGAGAGAGAGTAAGGTTAAGTCTACCATAGAGAGAGAGTAAGGTTAAGTCTACCATAGAGAGAGAGTAAGGTTAAGTCTACCATAGAGAGAGAGTAAGGTTAAGTCTACCATAGAGAGAGAGTAAGGTTAAGCCTACCATAGAGAGAGAGTCAGGTTAAGTCGACCATAGAGAGAGAGTAAGGTTAAGTCTACCATAGAGAGAGAGTCAGGTTAAGTCGACCATAGAGAGAGAGTAAGGTTAAGTCTACCATAGAGAGAGAGTAAGGTGAAGTCTACCATAGAGAGAGAGTAAGGTGAAGTCTACCATAGAGAGAGAGTAAGGTTAAGTCGACCATAGAGAGAGAGTAAGGTTAAGTCTACCATAGAGAGAGTAAGGTTAAGTCTACCATAGAGAGAGAGTAAGGTTAAGTCTACCATAGAGAGAGAGAGTACGGTTAAGTCTACCATAGAGAGAGAGTAAGGTTAAGTCTACCATAGAGAGAGAGTAAGGTTAAGCCTACCATAGAGAGAGAGTAAGGTTAAGTCTACCATAGAGAGAGAGTAAGGTTAAGTCTACCATAGAGAGAGAGTAAGGTTAAGCCTACCATAGAGAGAGAGTCAGGTTAAGTCGACCATAGAGAGAGAGTAAGGTTAAGTCTACCATAGAGAGAGAGTCAGGTTAAGTCGACCATAGAGAGAGAGTAAGGTTAAGTCTACCATAGAGAGAGAGTAAGGTGAAGTCTACCATAGAGAGAGAGTAAGGTGAAGTCTACCATAGAGAGAGAGTAAGGTTAAGTCGACCATAGAGAGAGAGTAAGGTTAAGTCTACCATAGAGAGAGTAAGGTTAAGTCTACCATAGAGAGAGAGTAAGGTTAAGTCTACCATAGAGAGAGAGAGTACGGTTAAGTCTACCATAGAGAGAGAGTAAGGTTAAGTCTACCATAGAGAGAGAGTAAGGTTAAGCCTACCATAGAGAGAGAGTAAGGTTAAGTCTACCATAGAGAGAGAGTAAGGTTAAGTCTACCATAGAGAGAGAGTAAGGTTAAGTCTACCATAGAGAGAGAGTAAGGTTAAGTCTACCATAGAGAGAGAGTAAGGTTAAGTCTACCATAGAGAGAGAGTAAGGTTAAGCCTACCATAGAGAGAGAGTCAGGTTAAGTCGACCATAGAGAGAGAGTAAGGTTAAGTCTACCATAGAGAGAGAGTCAGGTTAAGTCGACCATAGAGAGAGAGTAAGGTTAAGTCTACCATAGAGAGAGAGTAAGGTGAAGTCTACCATAGAGAGAGAGTAAGGTGAAGTCTACCATAGAGAGAGAGTAAGGTTAAGTCGACCATAGAGAGAGAGTAAGGTTAAGTCTACCATAGAGAGAGTAAGGTTAAGTCTACCATAGAGAGAGAGTAAGGTTAAGTCTACCATAGAGAGAGAGAGTACGGTTAAGTCTACCATAGAGAGAGAGTAAGGTTAAGTCTACCATAGAGAGAGAGTAAGGTTAAGCCTACCATAGAGAGAGAGTAAGGTTAAGTCTACCATAGAGAGAGAGAGAGAGTAAGGTTAAGCCTACCATAGAGAGAGAGAGAGTAAGGTTAAGCCTACCATAGAGAGAGAGAGAGTAAGGTTAAGCCTACCATAGAGAGAGAGAGAGTAAGGTTAAGCCTACCATAAAGAGAGAGTAAGGTTAAGTCTACCATAGAGAGAGAGAGAGAAAGGTTAAGTCTACCATAGAGAGAGAGAGTAAGGTTAAGTCTACCATAGAGAGAGAGAGTAAGGTTAAGTCTACCATAGAGAGAGAGTAAGGTTAAGTCTACCATAGAGAGAGAGTAAGGTTAAGTCGACCATAGAGAGAGAGTAAGGTTAAGTCTACCATAGAGAGAGAGTGAGAGAGCGAGAGAGTAAGGTTAATTCTACCATAGGGAGAGAGAGAGAGTAAGGTTAAGTCTACCATAGAGAGAGAGAGAGAGTAAGGTTAAGTCTACCATAGAGAGAGAGAGAGAGAGGAGAGTAAGGTTAAGTCTACCATAGAGAGAGAGTAAGGTTAAGTCTACCATAGAGAGAGAGTAAGGTTAAGTCTACCATAGAGAGAGAGAGAGAGAGAGTAAGGTTAAGTCTAGAGAGAGAGTAAGGTTAAGTCTACCATAGAGAGAGAGAGAGAGAGAGTAAGGTTAAGTCTACCATAGAGAGAGAGTAAGGTTAAGTCTACCATAGAGAGAGTAAGGTTAAGTCTACCATAGAGAGAGAGTAAGGTTAAGTCTACCATAGAGAGAGAGAGTACAGTTAAGTCTACCATAGAGAGAGAGTAAGGTTAAGTCTACCATAGAGAGAGAGTAAGGTTAAGCCTACCATAGAGAGAGAGTAAGGTTAAGTCTACCATAGAGAGAGAGTAAGGTTAAGTCTACCATAGAGAGAGAGTAAGGTTAAGTCTACCATAGAGAGAGAGTAAGGTTAAGCCTACCATAGAGAGAGAGTAAGGTTAAGTCTACCATAGAGAGAGAGAGAGAGTAAGGTTAAGCCTACCATAGAGAGAGAGAGAGAGTAAGGTTAAGCCTACCATAGAGAGAGAGAGAGTAAGGTTAAGCCTACCATAGAGAGAGAGAGAGTAAGGTTAAGCCTACCATAAAGAGAGAGTAAGGTTAAGTCTACCATAGAGAGAGAGAGAGAAAGGTTAAGTCTACCATAGAGAGAGAGAGTAAGGTTAAGTCTACCATAGAGAGAGAGTAAGGTTAAGTCTACCATAGAGAGAGAGAGAGAGAGTGAGAGAGAGAGAGAGTAAGGTTAAGTCTAGAGAGATAGTAAGGTTAAGTCTACCATAGAGAGAGAGTAAGGTTAAGTCTACCATAGAGAGAGAGTAAGGTTAAGTCTACCATAGAGAGAGAGTAAGGTTAAGTCTACCATAGAGAGAGAGTAAGGTTAAGTCTACCATAGAGAGAGAGTAAGGTTAAGTCTACCATAGAGAGAGAGTAAGGTTAAGTCTACCATAGAGAGAGAGTAAGGTTAAGTCTACCATAGAGAGAGAGTAAGGTTAAGTCGACCATAGAGAGAGAGTAAGGTTAAGTCGACCATAGAGAGAGAGTAAGGTTAAGTCTACCATAGAGAGAGAGTAAGGTTAAGTCTACCATAGAGAGAGAGTAAGGTTAAGTCTACCATAGAGAGAGAGTAAGGTTAAGTCTACCATAGAGAGAGAGTAAGGTTAAGTCGACCATAGAGAGAGAGTAAGGTTAAGTCTACCATAGAGAGAGAGTCAGGTTAAGTCTACCATAGAGAGAGAGTCAGGTTAAGTCGACCATAGAGAGAGAGTAAGGTTAAGTCTACCATAGAGAGAGAGTAAGGTTAAGTCTACCATAGAGAGAGAGTAAGGTTAAGTCTACCATAGAGAGAGAGTAAGGTTAAGTCTACCATAGAGAGAGAGTAAGGTTAAGTCGACCATAGAGAGAGAGTAAGGTTAATTCTACCATAGAGAGAGAGTAAGGTTAAGTCTACCATAGAGAGAGAGTCAGGTTAAGTCTACCATAGAGAGAGAGTAAGGTTAAGTCTACCATAGAGAGAGAGTAAGGTTAAGTCTACCATAGAGAGAGAGTAAGGTTAAGTCTACCATAGAGAGAGAGTCAGGTTAAGTCTACCATAGAGAGAGAGTCAGGTTAAGTCGACCATAGAGAGAGAGTAAGGTTAAGTCTACCATAGAGAGAGAGTAAGGTTAAGTCGACCATAGAGAGAGAGTCAGGTTAAGTCTACCATAGAGAGAGAGTCAGGTTAAGTCTACCATAGAGAGAGAGTCAGGTTAAGTCGACCATAGAGAGAGAGTAAGGTTAAGTCTACCATAGAGAGAGAGTAAGGTTAAGTCTACCATAGAGAGAGAGTAAGGTTAAGTCTACCATAGAGAGAGAGTAAGGTTAAGTCTACCATAGAGAGAGAGTAAGGTTAAGTCTACCATAGAGAGAGAGTAAGGTTAAGTCGACCATAGAGAGAGAGTAAGGTTAAGTCTACCATAGAGAGAGTAAGGTTAAGTCTACCATAGAGAGAGAGTAAGGTTAAGTCTACCATAGAGAGAGAGTAAGGTTAAGTCTACCATAGAGAGAGAGTAAGGTTAAGCCTACCATAGAGAGAGAGTCAGGTTTAAGTCGACCATAGAGAGAGAGTAAGGTTAAGTCTACCATAGAGAGAGAGTCAGGTTAAGTCGACCATAGAGAGAGAGTAAGGTTAAGTCTACCATAGAGAGAGAGTAAGGTGAAGTCTACCATAGAGAGAGAGTAAGGTGAAGTCTACCATAGAGAGAGAGTAAGGTTAAGTCGACCATAGAGAGAGAGTAAGGTTAAGTCTACCATAGAGAGAGTAAGGTTAAGTCTACCATAGAGAGAGAGTAAGGTTAAGTCTACCATAGAGAGAGAGAGTACGGTTAAGTCTACCATAGAGAGAGAGTAAGGTTAAGTCTACCATAGAGAGAGAGTAAGGTTAAGCCTACCATAGAGAGAGAGTAAGGTTAAGTCTACCATAGAGAGAGAGTAAGGTTAAGTCTACCATAGAGAGAGAGTAAGGTTAAGTCTACCATAGAGAGAGAGTAAGGTTAAGTCTACCATAGAGAGAGAGTAAGGTTAAGTCTACCATAGAGAGATAGTAAGGTTAAGCCTACCATAGAGAGAGAGTCAGGTTAAGTCGACCATAGAGAGAGAGTAAGGTTAAGTCTACCATAGAGAGAGAGTCAGGTTAAGTCGACCATAGAGAGAGAGTAAGGTTAAGTCTACCATAGAGAGAGAGTAAGGTGAAGTCTACCATAGAGAGAGAGTAAGGTGAAGTCTACCATAGAGAGAGAGTAAGGTTAAGTCGACCATAGAGAGAGAGTAAGGTTAAGTCTACCATAGAGAGAGTAAGGTTAAGTCTACCATAGAGAGAGAGTAAGGTTAAGTCTACCATAGAGAGAGAGAGTACGGTTAAGTCTACCATAGAGAGAGAGTAAGGTTAAGTCTACCATAGAGAGAGAGTAAGGTTAAGCCTACCATAGAGAGAGAGTAAGGTTAAGTCTACCATAGAGAGAGAGTAAGGTTAAGTCTACCATAGAGAGAGAGTAAGGTTAAGTCTACCATAGAGAGAGAGTAAGGTTAAGCCTACCATAGAGAGAGAGTAAGGTTAAGTCTACCATAGAGAGAGAGAGAGAGAGAGTAAGGTTAAGCCTACCATAGAGAGAGAGAGAGTAAGGTTAAGCCTACCATAGAGAGAGAGAGAGTAAGGTTAAGCCTACCATAGAGAGAGAGAGAGTAAGGTTAAGCCTACCATAAAGAGAGAGTAAGGTTAAGTCTACCATAGAGAGAGAGAGAGAAAGGTTAAGTCTACCATAGAGAGAGAGAGTAAGGTTAAGTCTACCATAGAGAGAGAGAGTAAGGTTAAGTCTACCATAGAGAGAGAGTAAGGTTAAGTCTACCATAGAGAGAGAGTAAGGTTAAGTCGACCATAGAGAGAGAGTAAGGTTAAGTCTACCATAGAGAGAGAGTGAGAGAGCGAGAGAGTAAGGTTAATTCTACCATAGGGAGAGAGAGAGAGTAAGGTTAAGTCTACCATAGAGAGAGAGAGAGAGTAAGGTTAAGTCTACCATAGAGAGAGAGAGAGAGAGAGAGTAAGGTTAAGTCTACCATAGAGAGAGAGTAAGGTTAAGTCTACCATAGAGAGAGAGTAAGGTTAAGTCTACCATAGAGAGAGAGAGAGAGAGAGTAAGGTTAAGTCTAGAGAGAGAGTAAGGTTAAGTCTACCATAGAGAGAGAGAGAGAGAGAGTAAGGTTAAGTCTACCATAGAGAGAGAGTAAGGTTAAGTCTACCATAGAGAGAGAGTAAGGTTAAGTCTACCATAGAGAGAGAGTAAGGTTAAGTCTACCATAGAGAGAGAGTAAGGTTAAGTCTACCATAGAGAGAGAGTAAGGTTAAGTCTACCATAGAGAGAGAGTAAGGTTAAGTCTACCATAGAGAGAGAGTAAGGTTAAGTCTACCATAGAGAGAGAGTAAGGTTAAGTCTACCATAGAGAGAGAGTCAGGTTAAGTCGACCATAGAGAGAGAGTCAGGTTAAGCGACCATAGAGAGAGAGTAAGGTTAAGTCTACCATAGAGAGAGAGTAAGGTTAAGTCTACCATAGAGAGAGAGTAAGGTTAAGTCTACCATAGAGAGAGAGTAAGGTTAAGTCTACCATAGAGAGAGAGTAAGTGATGTTTCTACAACTTGATTGGAGTCCACCTGTAGTCAATTCAATTGATTGGATGTGCTTTGGAAAGGCACACACCTGTCTATATAATGTCCCACAGTTGACGATGCATATCAGAGCAAAAACTTAGCTTTGCGGTCAAAGGAATTGTCCTTGATAAAAAGGAAGAGATCCTTGAGAAAAACCTGCTCCAGAGCGCTAAGGACCTCAGACTGGGGCGAAGATTCACCTTCCAACAGGACAACGACCCTAAGCACACAGCCATGACAATGCAGGAGTGGCTTTGGGACACGTCTCTGAATGTCTTTAAGTGGCCCAGCCAGAGCCCGATCGAACATCTCTGAAGAGACCTGAAAATAGCTGTGCTGCGACGCTCCCCATCCAACTTGACAGAGCTTGAGAGGATCTGCAGAGAAAAATGGGAGAAACTCCCCAAATACAGGTACGCCAAGCTTGTAGCGTCATATCCAAGAGGACTGGAGGCTGTAACCGCTGCCAAAGGTGCTTCAACAAAGTACTGAGGAAAGGGTCTGAATACTTCTGTAAATGTGATATTTCAGTTTGTTTTTTATTATTAAGGGGGGTCTGAATACTTACGTAAATGTAATATTTCAGTTTTTTTTGTCACTATGGGGTATTGTCTGTAGATTTATAAGGGAAAATAGCATTTAATAAATTTGGAATAAGTCTGTAATGTAATAAAATGTGGAAAAGGTGAAGGGTTCTGAATATTTTCTGAATGCGCTGTATAACATTTGAGTTTCTTGTTAACAAAACCAAGATATCATATGCTTCCTGCACTTTAAAAAGCAGCTATTGTTGCAGAAAACTCATAAATCTGATTTCACTTACTGTGACGTGCTGCTGAAGCTCATAAAAGAGCAAAACCAGAGTGTTGCACGGCCAGGTTTACCCAATTTGTTGCCTGAATGGCTTTTGAAAGGAGTCCCAGTTTGTACAAAGGGAGCCTCCTTTTTGTTTGGTTTCCCATCTGTG
This sequence comes from Oncorhynchus kisutch, assembly GCF_002021735.2. Classification (NCBI taxonomy): domain Eukaryota; kingdom Metazoa; phylum Chordata; class Actinopteri; order Salmoniformes; family Salmonidae; genus Oncorhynchus; species Oncorhynchus kisutch. The sequence continues at coordinate 32,651,118 of NC_034191.2, forward strand.
TCATCTGGTGGTTTGTGAAGGGGTCTGTTAGGGGGTGGCGGGGTGGCTGGGGCATGTGGGCGGGTTACGGGGCGCTCCCCTGCGTGGAGGCCAGTTGTTTTATAGACTGTGTGGAGTGGTGCAGGGAGTTCATCAGTGAGATGCTCTATTGTGCTCCAGCACAGCTGACACGTGTGAAGTGACTCCAGCATATTGACAGATCATTTCCATTGATGAAACTGGAGGAACCGCCTCGTTTCAGACAGTGATTTATAACCCAGGATTACAGAACCCAGCTTCACTATCCTCTCAATGACAGCAGGGGAGACTCATGTTCCACATTCACCCAGTAGCACCCAACTCATAGACAACTTTTTAAGATTATACGTTACAAGTTAAAAACTGTTGTAGCAACTCAATAACCTAGGTCTGATATCTATCCATCTGATATCCATATCCCAAAATGATTTGTGTAAAAACTGAATTTGTTGACCCTGTGTTGGCCACCCTACTGCTGCTAGCCCCAGTCATCTTAATGCTCAGCCACATGTAAGACACATTTCCACCCCTCCATTTTATGCTGCTGTTGTCCTCTCTACGAGAGGGGGGAGGAGGGGGGAGAGAGGGAGGGAGGGAGGCTCACCCTGAGCGGATGCTAGACAAAGATGGCAGCAGAGACATTTTGTCAACTCTGATTAGTTCTGCTTGTGGTGAGCAGTGTGGAATATTAGCCTGTTACCACACACACACACACACTCACACTCACACACGCACAGACGGAAAGAAAGCTACAATCAAATCACTCCCTACTCTTCTCCATCCCAAATACTGAGACAGAGGGCCATATGGGGCAGGAAGTCAATTGCTTATTTTACACGCTAATTAACAATGATCAAACTGCATTATGGGGAAGGTGTGTCCCAGACATCTGACCAAGTTTAAGCAATCATTCTCACATTTAAATACTCCAATAGCCAGAGATATTCCAAAATGAAAAGCTTATAATGTCCAATGACTGGTGTGTTGTGTGTATTGAATAGTTAATTGGGGTTCGGCTAGGTGTGTTTGTTGTGTGGGGTTTGGGTGATGTGAGATGGTTACTGTATGTGTCAGTGTCACATCTAGCTCACCTCGGAAGCATCAGACATCAGGACTGTCTTTCTCTGTGTCTGTCAGACTGCCTGGTATCTGTCAGCTCTTATTGGTTGTCTAGATCCTCGCCCCTTGGCTGTGCTTGCATGCTTAGTGCTCTGTCCTCCCGCTGGGATATCTTCTATTGCCTTCATAAAATTTGTCATCTCTCTGACTTCTATTAGAGCAAAACAAGAGATCGGCTGAAGCCCACGGACATCAGGCTGACCCATGAACCAGTCATGATCCAGGAGGCGGAGGAGAAGAGGAGGGGATGAAGAGGGGGAGGAGGAGGGTATGAGGAGGTTCTGGTGACATGCAGGTTCTTGCTTCCAGGCGTTCACCTGATCTACACTCAACAAAAATATAAAAGCAACATTCAACAATTGTACTGAGTTACAGTTCAAATAAGGAAATCAGTCAATTGAAATGAATTCATTAGGCCCTAATCTATGGATTTCACGTGACTGTGCATGGGCGCAGCCATAGGTGGGCCTTGGAGGGCATAGGCGTTAATATGCGCGGTTTGGTGGGTCATGTTTTGTAGGGCGCATGACTCGACCTCCACCTCCCGAGCCCGTTGGGGAGTTGCAGCGATGATACAAGATCGAAATTGGGTAGAAAAAAAGTGGTAAAATAAATCAAAATGATTACTCCTCAGTTTTATCAACTGTCCGGGTGGTTGGTCGCAGATGACTCCGCAGGTGAAGAAGCTGGATGTGGAGGACCTGGGCTGGCGCGGTTACACATGGTCTGCGTTTCTCTAAAACAACGTTGGAGGTGGCTTATGGTACAGAAATGAGCATGTAATTCTCTGGCAACAGGATGTTCCTGCAGTCAGCATACCAATTGCTCGCTCCCTCAAAACTTGAGACATCTGTGGAATTGTGTTGTGTGACTAAACAGCACATTTTAGAGAGGCCTTTTATTGTCCCCAGCACAAGGTGCACCATGCTGTTTAATCAGCTTCTTGACATTCTTGGATTATCTGGGCAAATGAGAAATGTTCACTAACAGGGATGTAAACAAATTAACTTATTCAGTCCAGCTCTGGAATTGGGGATGACGAGGAGAGGAAGAGCAGATGACAAGAGGGGGGGATGATGGTGGATGATGGAGACAAAGGGAGCTAGCGGAGCTGATTTGGTTTGAAAAATAAAAAAACAGCAGAACTGATTTAACACAACAAGATAATAATTGTATTTCAGCGTCAGGTCTGTGGTGAGAGTTGGGAAGGTATGTGCGTGTGTATGTAAATACAGTGCATTCGGAAAGTATTCAGACCCCTTCCCTTGTTCCTCATTTTGTTATGTTACAACCTTATTCTAAAATGGATTAAATAAAACATTTCCTCATCAATCTACACACAATATCCCATAATGATGAAGTGAAAACAGGTTTTTAGAATTGTTTGCAAATGTATAAAAAAAATTAAAACAGAAAAACCTTGTACATACATAAGACCCTTTTCTTTGAGACTCGAAATTGATCTCAGGGGCATCTTGTTTCCATTGATCCTTCTTGAGATGTTTCTACAACTTGATTGGAGTCCACCTGTGGTAAATTCAATTGATTGGACATGCTTTGGAAAGGGACACTCCTGTCTATAATAGCTCCCACAGTTGACACCATCCATACAGTGAAGCATGGTGGTTGCAGAGATATTTTTCAGCGACAGGGTCTGGGAGACTAGTCAGGATCGAGGGAAAAGATGAATGGAGCAATGTACAGAGAGATCCTTTATGAAAACCTACTCCGGGGCGCTCAGGACCTTCCAACAGGACAACGACCCTAAGTACACAGCCAAGACAAAGCAAGAGTGGCTTCAGGACAAGTCTCTGAATGTCCTTGAGTGGCCCAGCCAGATTCCAGACTTGAACCCGATTGAACATCTCTGGAGAGAACTGAAAATAGCTGTGCAGCGACACTCCCTATCCAACCTGACAGAGCTTGACAGGATCTGCAAAGAAGAATGTGAGAAACTCTCCACATACAGGTGTGCCAAGCTTGTAGTGTCATATACAAGAAGACTCAAGGCTGTAATAAAAGGTCTGAATACAAACATTTCTAAAAATCAGTTTTTGCTTTGTCATTATGGGGTATTTTGTGTAGATTGATGAGGAGGAAAAAAACGATGTAATCCATTTTAGAATAAGTATGTAACGTAACAAAATGTGCAAAAAGTGAAGGGGTCTGAATACTTTCCGAATGCACTGTATATAGGGCTGAGGACGTGTGTGCGTGTTCCTGGGGAGGTGTAGAGCTGGGAAGGTGTATGTGTAGAGCTGGGGAGGTATACACCAAGTGTACAAGACATGCTCTTTCCATGATATAGACTGACCAGGTTAATACAGGTGAAAGCTATGATCCCTTATTGATGTCACTTGTTAAATCCACTTCAGTCAGTGTTGATGAAGGGGAGGAGGTGTCAGGGCGCATCGGTTTGAGTGTGTCAAGAGCTGCAACGCTGCTGGGTTTTTTACCCCCAACAGTTTCCAGTGTGTATCAAGAATGCTCCTCCAGCCAACGTGACCCAACTGTGGGAGGCATTGGAGTCAACATGGGCCAGCACCCCTGTGGAACGCTTTTGACACCTTGTTAGAGTCCGTGACCCAACAAATTGAGGCTGTTCTGAGGGCAAAGGTGCAGCTCGATATTAGTAAGGTGTTCTTAATGCTTTGTACACTCAGTATATGTGTGTGTGGGAGAGAAGCGTCGGGGAGGGGGGGGGGGCGGGGTATTGACACGTCTAACAAAGGAGATTTGTGGTTTACAGAAGCTGTCATATGGTAGGTCAGGTAGAGAGTCAGTCAGTTAGCTGTAACATGATCCAATATGATGTCCTGCGCAGCACTAGGCTCAGTAATGACTGACTGACTGGAGAAGCTGCCAGTGGCTGACTGAGGTTAGGGACTCGGAGTTGAGAGGTTGAGGGCTGAGAGAAGGTGCTCGGAGGCTGAGTGTTGGGGAGCTAAGATGTTTGGGGTTAAGAGGCTGGGAGGCTGGGGATTGAATGAGAGGCTGGAAGTCTGGGAGTTGAGTGAGAGCCTAAGAGGCTAGGGGATGAGAAGCTTGGAGGCTGGGGATATAGAGGATGAGTGGTTGGGGAGCTGGGAGGTTGAGGGTAGGAGCTGGGAGGCTGAATGAGAGGCTGAGAGTTGAGTGTCTTGTCTTGACGCCTGCCTCAGCTTTCCACAGCTCCCCTTGATCACTTCTGGCTGCCTCTCTCTCATCTCAGATACAGTCTGTTGGGAAAAGCTACCTTTCCCTCTCATTTTCTCCCTAATTTACACATTTAAGATATTTTGGTTAGCTTATTTGCAATTCTCTTTTTTTCTGACTGAGCCTCTCTCTACCGCTGCCATCTCTTTCTCTCTCTCTCTCTCTCTCACACACACACACACACACACACACACACACACACACACACACACACACACACACACTGTCTCTCTTTTTCACAGTGGTGTTCTCTTTTTCCCTGTGTTTGCCCCCAGGCTGTGAGCTAATTTCAGGTTCTATAGTTGTGCTGTGTTGTACACCTGTCTGCTATTAATGCTCCCAGTGCTGCCATTCTCCTCTTAATGAGATGTTATTGTAATTATTGTCATTATGGTGTGTTCCATTATGACGGTGATTGATGTTGTTGTTATGGGAGTAGTTCTCTATAATTATAGGAGAGCTGTTGAGAAGCTCCTCACTCAATGATTGGTCATTTAGACACAAGGACACAGGGTGTAGTAGAAGTGAACTCAGGCTGTGTCCAAACCTCTACCTTTGGGCCAATGGCCCATTCTTATTATGCCCTTTAACCAAAGCCATATTCCTTGTATAATTAACTACTTTTGACCAGAGACCTATTCCCTATGTAGTACACCTATGGCCTCTGGCCAAAAGTGTATAGTAATATAGTAGTACTGTAGAGAGACTCCAGTGTAGAGCTGGTCTGGGCTGTAAAGAGAAGAGCAGAGCTGCACTGACTGGTCAGTAGTAAAAAGCAGTATACAGACTGGTCAGTATTAAAAAGCAGTATACAGACTGGTCAGTAGTAAAAAGCAGTATACAGACTGGTCAGTAGTAAAAAGCAGTATACAGACTGGTCAGTAGTAAAAAGCAGTATACAGACTGGTCAGTAGTAAAAAGCAGTATACAGACTGGTCAGTAGTAAAAAGCAGTATACAGACTGGTCAGTAGTAAAAAGCAGTTTACAGACTGGTCAGTAGTAAAAAGCAGTATACAGACTGGTCAGGATAGTGAATGGTAGTCTGGCTGTAGTCGTTTTAACACCATTACAACAGTGAAAAGAAACACAATGGTCTGTTCTGGGCTTTGTCTCAGTCAGTCAGTCACCATGCAGCTCCCCGCCTGGGAAACTCACGTCTCTCTGCCTCTGATGGAGAACGGTTCGTTTAGCCTATTCCGTTTTCAGGAATATCTGGTTGTGTTTTTTTACTAACTTTCTTTGGGAATCTTATTGTTACGGCGGGCGGCAAAATACTTGGAGGAATGCTGAAAGATTCAAATCAGAGTTGAATGAAGGATGTTGAAGTTCTCCTCCAAGCGATTCGCAATCCAATTAAGATTTTAATAAGGGTCATGGTGAGGTCCTTCACGCTGTAGGGGTGGGGGCATTAGGGGGCAGGGCTTTAGCATGGGGTGAGGGGTGTAGGATGGGGCTGGAGCTGGAGCTGGAGCTGGGGAGATGTTAGGGTGAGATAGGGCTGGAGTGAAGGATATTGGGCTGGGGTGTACCATAAGGGCTGGAGTGAAGGATATTGGGCTGGGGTGTACCATAGGGGCTGGAGTGAAGGATATTGGGCTGTGGTGTACCATAGTGGCTGGAGTGAAGGATATTGGGCTGGGGTGTACCATAATGGCTGGAGTGAAGGATATTGGGCTGGGGTGTACCATAGTGGCTGGAGTGAAGGATATTGGGCTAGGGTGTACCATAGTGGCTGAAGTGAAGGATATTGGGTTGGGGTGTACCATAGTGGCTGGAGTGGAGGATATTGGGCTGGGGTGTACCATAGTGGCTGGAGTGAAGGATGTTGGGCCGGGGTGTACCATAGTGGCTGGAGTGGAGGATATTGGGCTGGGTTATATTGGGATAGACTGGAGGCTAATGGAAATGTCATAAATCACTAAATTGTGAATGGTGAACAGGTGCTTTAAAGGGTCATAATTATTTTATCTTTCATCAGAGCATATACAGCAGAAGGAGAAGAGAGGAACGTACAGGGGTTGGGTCTAGTGTCTGGAGGGACATATTGGTGGTGGTGGTAGCAGGTCTTTCAGATGAGCTGGGAGGGGAACAGAAGAAGGTCTGGTGGTGGTGGCGGTGGCGGCGGCGGTGGTGGTGGTGGTAGCAGGTCTTTCAGATGAGCTGGGAGGGGAACAGAAGAAGGTCTGGTGGTGGTGGCGGTGGCGGCGGTGGTGGTGGTGGTAGCAGGTCTTTCAGATGAGCTGGGGGGGGAACAGAAGAAGGTCTGGTGGTGGCGGTGGCGGCGGCGGTGGTGGTGGTGGTAGCAGGTCTTTCAGATGAGCTGGGAGGGGAACAGAAGAAGGTCTGGTGGTGGTGGCGGTGGCGGTGGCGGCGGTGGTGGAGGTGGTAGCAGCAGCAGGTATTTCAGAGGAGCTGGGAGGGGAACAGAAGAAGGTCTGGATGTGGTGGTGGTGGCGGTGGCGGCAGTGGTGGTGGTGGTAGCAGCCGCAGGTATTTCAGAGGAGCTGGGAGGGGAACAGAAGAAGGTCTGGATGTGGTGATGGTGGTGGTGGTAGGTCTTTCAGAGGAGCTGGGAGGGGAACAGAAGAAGGTCTGGATGTGGTGGTGGTGGTGGTAGGTCTTTCAGAGGAGCTGGGAGGGGAACAGAAGAAGGTCTGGATGTGGTGGTAGGTCTTTCAGAGGAGCTGGGAGGGGAACAGAAGAAGGTCTGGATGTGGTGGTGGTGGTGGTAGGTCTTTCAGAGGAGCTGGGAGGGGAACAGAAGAAGGTCTGGATGTGGTGGTGGTGGTGGTAGGTCTTTCAGAGGAGCTGGGAGGGGAACAGAAGAAGGTCTGGATGTGGTGGTGGTGGTGGTAGGTCTTTCAGAGGAGCTGGGAGGGGAACAGAAGAAGGTCTGGATGTGGTGGTGGTGGTGGTAGGTCTTTCAGAGGAGCTGGGAGGGGAACAGAAGAAGGTCTGGATGTGGTGGTGGTGGTGGTAGGTCTTTCAGAGGAGCTGGGAGGGGAACAGAAGAAGGTCTGGATGTGGTGGTGGTGGTGGTAGGTCTTTCAGAGGAGCTGGGAGGGGAACAGAAGAAGGTCTGGATGTGGTGGTGGTGGTGGTAGGTCTTTCAGAGGAGCTGGGAGGGGAACAGAAGAAGGTCTGGATGTGGTGGTGGTGGTGGTAGGTCTTTCAGAGGAGTTGGGATGGGAACAGAAGAAGGTCTGGATGTGGTGGTGGTGGTGGTAGGTCTTTCAGAGGAGCTGGGAGGGGAACAGAAGAGGGTCTGGACATGGTGGTTGTGGCGGGCCTTTGAGGGCCACCTTCCATGCTGGGAGCTTTTAGTGTCTGACAGGCGTTTAACTCCACACGACCTGCTTCTCAAGTGGCTCCGTTCGGGCCCTCAGCAATCCTGTTAGCAGCTACAATTACAATTCATGGCTCCCAGAGAGACTTTGAACAGCCAGAAAGGCACTGAGACTGGAGACCCTTCAGTTTAGTGGAAACTCTGAGGGTGCACACGCACACATACACATACACATGTACACCAACACACACACACACACTCACACTCTACAACAGATCTTTAGAACAAGTCGAAGTTGAATAATATAATTATAATATAATGACAAGATTTTATTTTATTTACTGGCCATAATTACTCCACCTTTCTCCTGAGCAATAAAATAAATGAATGCATTTCTTTATGCACCTGGTTGCTATGAGTTGTATAAATGTGTGTCTTCATGGAGTTGAAGGTGCTTGTCATTTGTGTAAAGTTCAGGTGTAGATGTGTGTTTTACGTCCTCTTTATCAAGCCTGTCATCAGGTTTCATCAAGCGTGCAAACAATAACTTTTTGTTCTGTGGGGGGATTGAAAACCAAAGCACATTCAAACACTTTCAAAAGCAGGAGAAGAAAGGCTGGGCTTGATGCTTAATAGGTGCTTTAGTCATTTCTCAGTTTTCATAGTTGATCCGTTCTGAAGAGCCTGGGAGAAGAAAGGCTCCAAATGGCCCTCAGTATTAATTTGATATGACTCCTGTACAATACTGGCTGGGGCTCCCTCTGTCCTCTCTCTCCAGCAGGCACCTTCTTTCATCAGCACAGCCTTGGAAGTTCATCCTAAATGTTTAATGAAACCTCGGCTCTTTGGTATTCTGTCTTCATAATGCTACTTTAAGACTATTATTACTGTACGTTACAGACAGAGGAACACAGTGAAACTGCTTCTCTTTTGTCCGACTTAGACTGATATGGGACAATTAGGAGATCTGTGGTATTAACCACACATCCTAATATTATTATATAATATTACACATCCTTGTTTTATGTTATATTATAATGCATAATACCACATCCTATATAAACCTATTTCACTGAATTACATTTCAAAATAAATAGTAATGAATTAATTTAACTGAAAATGAATATCTGATATTTAGTGCCAAATATCAAATATCCAACAAAGGATAGACAAGGGAAATAGTTTGCAAATGTGTGCTAACGTTAACTAACATATACCATTTGTTTTGTGTTAGCAGTGACCGTTAGCTAACAGATGAACATCCAAAATCAAGACTTGACATTTCCAGAATAGAACATAGAAACAGTTTAAATAAAAAGCATGAGAAAACTGAGTTTGTTTGGTTCTGTCATGATTTATTTTTTAAAGACATTTATGTTTGTCTTCCCAGATATACTATTAATGTTATTATTGTATTATAATCTACTATTCAGTCCCACATCAACTTCCCTAATAAATCACAATCTAACTCGCTGAGACCTGAGTCTCCCTCAGTGGAACCAAAACAGATAAAGGTTTAGGAACAAGACCTCTGAATCACCACTGTCACTGGAATATTTACAGATAACAAATCATCATTAATCAGTATCTGGTGCCATATTCATAATGAAACTTTATAATGCTGTTGTCATACAGGGACACAACATGTCTCTCTTCAATTAATCACTCTCTCCCCATGAGGGTTCCTTATTGGTGAGTTTTCTCTTTCTCTATGGGGCGTGGTCCAAAGTAGTGCATTAAATAGGGAATAGGGGGCTCAGGGAGAGAGAGGGAGGTGGGAGAGAGAGAGGTAAATCCAGTTTTAGAGAAATATTCTCTACTGATCAGAAATCTCACTGAGAGGATTGTCAGGTTACTCTATGTTTCCTTAATTAAAAGTAAGATCTGTCCTTCATGTCTTTTCCTTCATGTGTGTCTGCAGGTTATTGACCCTGATAAAAACAGCTTGCATTAATATGCTTTAATCAAGTGTAATTAGTCAAATTACAGCATGCCACACAGCTTGTTAGGCCTGTCGGTTTTGGCATGAAGGCAACATGGCCTGCTGGAGTCCCTCTGGACAGCACACAGCACAGGCCAGTCCCACAGGCCAGTCCCACAGGCCAGTCTACCCTCCATCTCTCCTTCCTCACAAAGCCATGACACAAAGACAAAGAGACGAGGTGGCTCTCTCTCTCACTCCACCCATTCACACCTCCTCTAGTCGTCCCCCGTAGCCTAAGAGTGTACGCCTGCCTGTCTAACTGCCTGTTTGTCTGTCCCCCAGTAGTATCACAATTATATAGGGATGTATGTTATGGTGATTGTGAGCCTGGGATTCAAAAAGTCAGAGTAATTCATTCAGCTGTGTCCTCTCCTCCTACGTACAGTAGCTATGTGTGTGTGTTTCCGAGTGAGAGTAAGACATGTGCTGGTGAGCGCTAGCTACTGAGCAGGCTACACGCTGGGATTCAAGACGTTTCCACATGGTGTGGGATTAGCTCGGGTAAAAAGATTTAAACTATATAATTACAAGAGGATCAAGTCCAAATGATCTAGTGCAGTCAACAAGCCAGATTAATGTCCTGTTCTGAGCGCTGCTCCCAGCCTGGAGGGTTAGCCTCTCATTAGCATACATTTACACACTCAGCTGAGCAGCCTGTAGATAACAACCTGCTCTAACTTTAACGCATCCCACAGCCCTCTTCAGCCCTCTGCCCGCAGGCCTCCACAGCCCTCCTAAACCCTCCGCCCGCAGGCCTCCACAGCCCTCCTAAACCCTTTGCCTGCAGGCCTCCACAGCCCTCCTAAACCGTCCGCCCGCAGGCCTCCACAGCCCTCCTAAACCCTCCGCCCGCAGGCCTCCACAGCCCTCCGTCCGCCTGCCTCCAAAGCCCTCCACAGCCCTCCGCCCGCAGGCCTCCACAGCCCTCCACAGCCCTCCTAAACCCTCCGCCTGCAGGCCTCCACGGCCCTCCGCCCGCAGGCCTCCACAGCCCTCCTCAGCCCTCCACCCGCAGGCCTCCACAGCCCTCCGCCCGCAGGCCTCCACAGCCCTCCACAGCCCTCCGCCCGCAGGCCTCCACAGCCCTCTGCCCGCAGGCCTCCACAGCCCTCCACAGCCCTCCGCCCGCAGGCCTCCACAGCCCTCCACAGACCTCCGCCCGCAGGCCTCCACAGCCCTCTTCAGCCCTCTGCCCGCAGGCCTCCACAGCCCTCCTAAGCCCTCCGCCTGCAGGCCTCCACAGCCCTCCTAAACCCTCCGCCCGCAGGCCTCCACAGCCCTCCTAAACCCTCCGCCCGCAGGCCTCCACAGCCCTCCGCCCGCAGGCCTCCACAGCCCTCCGCCCGCAAGCCTCCACAGGCCTCCACAGCCCTCTGCCCGCAGGCCTCCACAGGCCTCCACAGCCCTCCGCCCGCAGGCCTACACAGCCCTCCGCCCGCAGGCCTCCACAGCCCTCCTCAGCCCTCCGCCCGCAGGCCTCCACAGCCCTCCACAGCCCTCCGCCCGCAGGCCTCCACAGCCCTCCTCAGCCCCCCGCCCGCAGACCTCCACAGCCCTCCACAGGCCTCCGCCCGCAGGCCTCCACAGCCCTCCTCAGCCCTCCGCCCACAGGCCTCCACAGCCCTCCTCAGCCCTCCGCCCGCAGGCCTCCACAGCCCTCCTCAGCCCTCCGCCCGCAGGCCTCCTCAGCCCTCCGCCTGCAGGCCTCCACAGCTTGTTGTACTGTTGACACTGAGACATCAGTCAGGCTAATTCCGCTTTACGCCTGAAAAAATGATGCTCCAGATTCCGACTGCATACCGGAGGTGTCACCCCCCATAATCCTCAAAGAGCGCCCGGCGGAAAGGGAGGTTGTGTGTTTTCCAGATGATATACCGTGAACGACACAGAGAATTATACGAGTGGAGACAAATCTGTAACATAGTATTAAGCGATTCCCAGTGAATAGCAGGGATAAAGGAGTAATGGATGAGGCTGTCATTATTACCTCTGTGTAGAGGGGAGCGCTGGAGCAAAGGTAGAAAGATTAATTGAGGACGAGTGAGGCGCTCATTGCTCATCAGACCTTCTCGTCTAAACGCTTGCCCTTTCTCTCCTTCTCTTCCGCTGTCTCTCCTCCTCTTCCTCCTTGTCTCTTTCCCTCTCCTGCTCTAGCCCTCTTTCCCTCTCTTCCTTTCCATCCCTGTTTCTTTCCTGGTTTCCCTCTCCAGCGTGGTCTTTTTCCCTCTTCCTGTCCATCCAGGTATTTTTCCCTCTCATATCTCTCTCTCTCTCTCCCTGTCTCTTTCCCTTTCCTCCTCTCTATCCATGTCTTTCTCTCTTCTCATCTTCACCCCTGTGTCTTTCTCTCTCTCCATCTCGCTGTGCCCCGCTACCCTCCCACATCAAGAAGCGAGATATGGGATGGATTTAAGCCCTAGTTTGGTGGCAGCCTTCAGCTTGGTGTACTGAGTGAGCAGCATCCAGAGGAGTGGAGCAGACCAAGGGGATTTCAGTCGTCTTATGGTTGGCAAGCCCCTGAATATGACCCATTAGTGAAGTCCTGCTGGAAGAGTCCAATCCCAAATGACTGCAACCCTTCACTCTAGTCTAGCTCCTTAGTGTAGGCCATCTGAAGCTGGGCCATGTATCAGATGGAAGGCATGCTTTGTGTGCTGTGTATGTGGATGTTGTGTATCTAAGAAAGTGTTACCTACAGTAACTGTCATATGACAGAGTGGTTTTGTCTCATTTTCTTAAAGTGCATAATTAAAGTGATTATTTTTTGGAAGTGTATTTGAAACGCGTAAACCCACCGCCCCCCCTCCCCGCTCCTCAACCCCGTCTGGTAACGTGTGTGAAATACGGCGACGTAACATAAACATTATTGACAAACTTGGCTGGACGTTTGGGGCAGTGATCTGGCAGCCAGCAGCAGCGGCCTGATGTGATGTATATTCATCCTTTTATCCCAGTGGTCCCAGAGCACCAGCTCCCTGCTACCGTTACCAGCCCCGCTCGCTACCACCAGCCAGCACCATGTCATCTCTCCACACTCCAACCACCACACAAATGGATACTGACACTGATTATGCAAATCTGTATCTTATTTTCCCCAATACCTGTTTCAGGAGCCTGGTACTTTATTGAAGTTGAGACATGGGACTGGGAGAGGGAACCGAGCGCTTCGCCTCCTAACTATAATCTCAGAGAGTTTGAACGTTTCCCTATTTCCACCCTCATAACAGTCATAACAGTTGTCATGGCGAGGGAAGATCAGATGGAAGGCATGCTTTGATATTTAGGAATCAGCATCAATCTGAAAAGGACCTAGTGGGGATTATAGTTGCAGTAAAAGGTTGGTTTGTGACAGGCATCGGTCATAGAGCTCAGATATGTCTCCTCTCATTTCCTTAACGAAACATAGCGATACTTTTCTTATGGATTAGTCCTCAATAGAACATTTCAGAACAACCCCCCCCAGTATGAAACAGTTGTTTTTTCACTATAAAACCTATAGTATATAACCTATTTTTCAGTGATTGGTTTGTTTTTAGGTTCCTTGTCAGTTGGTTTGATCCTTGTGGTCTGTGGAATGGCCTCTTGATGTTTCCACCCCATGCTATCTACACCGCACACCCACCCACCCACACACCCACCCACACTACACACCACTATAATGGATGAGAAATTAGATGCATATTCCAGAGCTGCTTGACATGTGTTGACACGCAACATGTGATTTGTTTCCTTTGTTTTGAAATTAGGGTTAAGAGGCCTAGTGCCTGTGTTGCCTAGCAATTCATTTGAAGAAGGAAGAGATGAATACATTCCTGACAGGATGGCGAGCAGAAAGCAGAGTGGAATAGTTTCACTATACCAGGATGCCTAGTAGAAAGCGGAACAAGTCACACATGGTAAAATAAGTTGTGACATTTGTTGATTAGGGCTGTGGTGTCTCTCATTTGACATCGGATAACGTACTGCACTTTTCACTATCAACACATGTAAAACATATCTACACCCATTATAAACTCTATATACAACTACACTGAGCAAAAATATACACGGCACATGTAAAGTCTTGGTCTCATGTTTCAGGAGCTGAAATAAAAGATCCCAGAAATGTTCCATATGCACAGAAAGCTGATTTCTCTAAAATGTTATGTACAAATTTGTTTGCATCCCTGTTAGTGAGCATTTACCCTTTTTCCAAGAAGCTGATTAAGCAGCATGATCATTACACAGGCACACCTTGTGCTGGGGACAATATAAGGCCACTCTAAAATGTGCAGTTTTGTCACAGAACATGTTGCCATAGATGTCTCAAGTTTTGAGGGAGCATGCAAATTGGCACACTGACTGCAGTAATGTCCACCAGAGCTGTTGCCAGAGAATTTAATGTTAATTTCTCTACCATAAGCCGCCTCTGATGTCATTTTAGAGAATTTGGCAGTATGTCCAACCGGCCTCAACCGCAGCTGTAGCCACGCCAGTCCAGGACTTCCAGATCCAGCTTCTTCACCTGTCTGAGACCAGCCACCCGGACAGCTGATGAAACTTTGGGTTTGCACGACAGAAGAATTTCTGCACCAACTGTCAGAAACCATCACAGGGAAGCTCATCTGCGTGCTTGTTGTCCTCACCATGGTCTTAACCTGACTTCTGTTTGGCATCGTAACCAACTTCCACTGGCACGCTGGAGAAGTGTGCTCTTCACAGATGAATCCTGGTTTCAACCGTACTGAGCAGATGGCAGCCCACATGTATGGCATCGTGTGGGCGAGTGGTTTGCTGATGTCAACGTTGTGCCCCACGTTGGCGATGGGGTTATGCTATGGCCAGACAATCTACGGACAATGAACCCAATTGCATTTTATCGATGCCAATTTTAATTCACAGAGATACTGTGACGAGTTCCTGAGGCCCATTGTCGTGCCATCCATCCGCCGCCATCACCTCATGTTTCAGCATGATAATGCACGGCTCCATGTCGCCAGGATCTGTACACAATTCCTGGAAGTTGAAAATGTCCCAGTTCTTCCATGGCCTACATACTCACCAGACATGTCACCCATTGAGCATGTTGGGATGCTCTGGATTGACGTGTATGACAGCGTGTTCCAGTTCCCGTCAACATCCAGAAACTTCGCACAGCCAGTGAAGAGGAATGGGACAACATTCCACAGGCCACAATCAACAGGCTGATCAACTCTATGAAAAGGAGATGTGCCGCGCTGCATGAGGCAAATGGTGGTCACACCAGATACTGACTGGTTTTCTGATCTACGCCCCTACCTTTTTTTTAAAGGTATCTGTGACCAACAGATGCATATCTGTATTCCCAGTCATGTGAAATCCATAGATTAGGGCCTAGTGAATTTATTTCAATTGACTGATTTCCTTGTATGAACTGTAACTCAGTAAAATCTTTGAAATTGTTGCATGATGTTTCTATTTTTGTTCAGTGTGCTGTATATCTACAATTATGGTAAATGATAGTATTTACACGTTTTTCCTTTCTGATGTCCAGTGTCCCTGTATGCTTCTGTGCACCTTGTCATGGATCCATAATACAGTTCCTTCAGAAAGTATTCACGTCCCTTGACTTTTTCCACATTTTGGAGTTACAGCCTGAATTCAAAATGGATTCAATTGAGATTTTGTGTCGTTGGCTTACACACAATAACCCATAATGACAAAGTGGATTTGTTGTTTTTCTAAATATGAGCAGACATTGAATATCCCTTGAGCATTGTGAAGTTAGCCTGTACAGAATAAAAATATTCAGAAACATGCATCCTGTTTGCAATAAGGCACTAAAGTAAAACGGCAAAACATTTGGCAAAGAAATGTACTTTATCTCATGAATACAAACCGTTATGTTTAGGGCAAATATAACACATCACTGAGTACCATTCTTCATGTTTTCAAGCATGGTGGTGGCTGCATCATGTTATGAGTATCCTTGTCATCAGCAAGGACTAGGGACTTAAATAAATGGAATAGAGCTAAGAACATGCTAAATCCTAGAGGAAAACCTGGTTCAGTCTGCTTTCCTACAGACACTAGGAGACACATTCACCTTTCAGCAAGACAACAAGGCCAAATATATACTGGAGTTGCTTACCAAGATGGTATTGAATATTCCTGAGTGGCCTAGTTACAGATTTGACTTAAATCTATGGCACTTCAACACTTGAAAATGGCTGTCTAGCAATGATCAACAACCAACTTGACAATGCTTGAAGAATTTAAAAGAGAAAATGTGCAAATATTGTTTAATCCAGGTGTGCAAAACTCTTAGATATTTACCCATAAAGACAGTTGCAATTGCTGCCAAAGGTGATTCTAACATGATTCTAACATTGACTGAGAGGGTTGAATACTTATCTAATCAAGATACTGTATATTAGTGCTTTATTTTTCATATTTTATTGACACATTTTACAATTTTTCTTCCTCTTTAACATTATGGAGTATTGTGTGTAGATCAATGACACAAATTGAAGGGAAAAAAGGGTGTGAATAATTTGTTGATCCTGTTCCCCTCCCTCCCAGTTCTGCACTGTGTACCCTGAGATCAGGTTGTATTCAGTGTATTCTCCTTCCAACCCTCCTCCCCCGGGGTCAGGTTGTGGATGCAGTGTATGCAGGTGCTTCAAATGATTGTGTGTGAAATCCTCTCCATTCTCAAATCTCTCTCTGTCTCTCCCTCTCTCCCTCTCCCTCTCTCTCTCATCTCTCTCTCTCTCTCTCTCTCTCTCTCGTCCTCTCTCTCTCTCTCTTTCTTTCTCATATTCTCCTTCTCTCTCTCTGTCTCCTTCTTCTCCCCCCCCGCCCTCCTCTCAGCTCAACGGGGACTCAGCCCCCCCTCTCATCTCTCTCTCTCTTCTCGTCTCGGTCTTTCCGCTTTTCTCTGCTGTGTTTACTCCTTCTCGTCGTTTCTCTCTCTCCTCTCCTTATCTCTCTCCTTCTTCTCTTCCTCTCTCT